>NC_139676.1:1075473-1125473 GCF_951799395.1 Argentina silus | reverse complement strand
GTTTAATGACTGTGCTTTTGGCCCACAGGTCTGTTACTCTATTCAAGTTGTGTGTGTAATTTTGTTTAAGCATCTGAAATGATATCAGTTATAAAATGATCAGACCTCTGTTTCTTTCTGTTATGGACTGCATCACTCGCTATTAGCAATGTGTCAAATTGATTGAATAAAACTCAGATAAAACATTTATATTTGAAAATTGAAAAACGATTTGTGAAATAAACACAAAAAAAACCTGTGAGCTGCCTCCTACACACTGGGCAGCACACCCTGACCTTCCACAGATTGTAGGGCATCCACGCCAGGAGCCTGTGGGTGAAAAAGTGCTCTGGTGTTGGGGCCAGGTTGTAAATGAGCCCTGGTACCGGTGGCTCGTACCAGAGCTTCAAGTTTGGCCGCAGCCTCTGGTTCTCCCACAGAGTGGATGATCATCGCTGGTCTTGCTGTGGAATGGTCTTCTTCATCTCTGCCGGCAGCCAGAATGAATCGGGCGCCTGAACGAGAAAGGCAGGGGCAGCAGGACAATAGAGAGGACCAAGAGGGGCAGCAGGACCAAGCAGAGGACCAAGAGGGGCAGCAGGACCAAGGAGAGGACAAGGAGGGGCAGCAGGACCAAGGAGAGGACCAGGAGGCGCAGCAGGACCAGTAGTAGGGAAAACACCCACATCGGACTCATCCTGAAAAAAAAGAAAAGAAGCCAAACTCAGTGAATTACACATGCAATAATAATATCAAAGTTATTTAACACACACACACACTCACACTCACACACACACACACACACACACACACACACACACACACACACACACACACACACAAACATAAACACAAGTAAAAAAGAGAGCACTTACAGAGGCACTTGCAGGGCTGGCAGTAGCCTGAGAGGTGGAGGTGGTCCTCACAGACGCCGTAGCAGAGGGGGATGGAGGCAGAGAGAAAGGGGAGATGGTCCTAATATAGGTGGAGGCAGGGCTGGAGGGGGACATGGGTAGTACAGGGGAAGGGGTCCTCAAAGAGGCCATAGCAGGGCTGGACAGGGACTTGGGTACAGGGGAAGGGGTCCTCATGGAGGCCGTAGCAGGGCTGGACAGGGACTTGGGAACAGAGGAGGGGGTCCTCATGGAGTACCAGCAGAGGTAGTAGCAGGGCTGGACAGAGACTGTGAGGGAGAGGAAAGGTAGAGTACACCAGGAGACTATATTGTGATTGTTAGGTTGATTGATATTGTGATTGTGCATGTACCTATGTGATTGTAGACATAAGCCACATTAGTCACACGAGTTACACTAATAACACAGAGACATTAAGACGAACAAATCCATGTAATACCTCAACTGGCTACCTAGCCACAAGGTTTGGTTTGGCTGCAGCACCAGAAGCCCCTCCAAACCAGGATTTATAAAACTAAAGAGAAGAATGGCAAGTGAAATTGGTCAGAATAAAATGATGACAAAACAGTGCTGCGATAAAATGGATGGATAACGTTTGGCAAAATGTTATGGAAATATTTACCATTGACACAGTCAATGTAGGCCGCAGAGGACTCTGCACAGGCTTGGCAGGGACTGAGGCTGTGGTCTCTGCAGGGGGCGTGGCACGAGGTGGAACTGGACCCTGGACCGTGGCAGCAACAGGCACTGAGGCAGATGTGGGTGCCGGTGGAACACTGGCTGGCTGCTGAAGACATACAGATACAACAAGTATCAATACTACTGATATTTCAGCATGACAAATAGTTACATCTGATGTCCCTTCATTACCTTCTGGGAGTGAAATCCACAGACACAACTCTGGCCCACCAAACAACGATGTCTGGCCGCGGGTCTGCACTGGATATTTCTCAATCTGTAACCACATGGTATGCTCAATGTCATGGCATATACAACCTAGCCTATATCTGTTTAATCTGTTGGTGTATTTCACAGACAAAATTTACCTTCTGGTAGAGAGCATACCACCTATTCTGACTGGGGGCTGGCCTGTCCCCTACATCAGAGGGCCAAACCCCAGTGGTGGCAGAGGTCTTGAGGCGAGACAGCCACTCACTGTCCTGTCCCCCATGGCCCTGTGCTTCTTGGTCACCATCTGAGGCCAACAAGAGGAAGAATGTCAATCTAACTGTCAAAGTCTGTCATGGGACTAGGAGCAATACATCTAACTGTGAAATTCTGTCATGGGACTAGGAGCAATATTTTATAATCAATCAAATCTGTCTACCTGTCATCAATCATAAGCTTTTATCGCCATACGCTTCATTGTCAATAAAAATGGTTATGAATCAAATCAATTGTGGGGGGACATGCAGCGTTCGGCCTGTAGAGGGAGCTACAGGACCGTGGCAAGGGTTACGGAAGCGAGGCTTCGTTGCGCACCTGTTGCGAATGAAGCCTCGTTAACGAAATGGTTTAAGATGTGTGTGCCTCTGCTTTGGGGGAGAAAAGGGCTGAAAAGCTATGACTGAAAAGTCGACCAGGACCGAAAGAACGAAAAAAAGAAGGAACATTGTAAATAAACGGGGTTTTCCCTTATCACCACCGAATCCGCCTCCTTTGCCCCTCGTTGGGAGCCACTGTAACAAAGGTCCTAAACACAGAGGCGGATTCGGTGGTGGTGATAAGGGAAAACCCTGTTTATTTACAATGTTCCTTCTTTTAATCGTTCTTTCGGTCCTGGTCAACCTTTCAGTCACTCACCTTCAACATGCAGATGCGCCTGACTAATCAGTGCGATGAAGCCCGCTTCGGTTCTCTTGACATTCACTCCACACCAGTATGGCCCAGCATCCTGTTCAGACAGGTCAGTGATGGTCACAGTTTAGACTCCGTCATTCTTGTTGTCAGACAATGAGAATCTCCCTAGTGTCTGTTTACCATCATATGTAACAGAAATATTCATAATATACGCACAGGGTCCTTGCTGCACCAGGAGATTAACCTGCCTCCCCGCATTCCTCTGGCTGCTGAGTCCCTTCCTCCGGGCAATGTCCGCCCTGCTGTTGCTCCTCAACCACCCGGAGTTGAACACTCCTACCACCTGCCACAGAGCACAGCAGGGAAGGCTCGGACAAAGTGGAGGGCCACTGCAACAGCGGCTGCAGCACCACCCGCAGTGAGGCCCAGGCTGGAAGCCCAGAGGCAGCTGTTTCCTCTCCCTACCGCTAATGGCCCGTCCCAGGTGTTTGGAGCCCCTGGAAACCCAATGTGGACCAGCAGTTCACTTTTTACTTTCCCTCCCACCACTTTTTACACTTCCCTCCCACTACTTTCCCTAACCCTAACCCCTACCCGCCTTGTGTTTGCTGTCCCTCCTGTCATTTATCCAACCCCATTTGCTCCACCTGCCCCTCATCTGGCTGCCCCGAAGGTCCGCAAACGGACTGGAGAGGCCAACTCCTGCAGGAAGTGTGGGCAGCACAGGACTGGAGAAGGTTGGAGAAGATGAAGAAATAGCTTCTTCTTCTCTTTGTAAAAAGTTATTTATTCAACCTCAGGGTTTTTAAGAGTTTAACTTGTTTATTTGTGTGTGAGTGTGTGGATGTGTGTGTTTTTTGTGATTATTTCAATAAAAAATGTTCTATTTTTAAATATGAATCTTTTATCTGAGTTTAATTCGATCAATTCGACACATTCATAATAGCAAGTGATGCAGTCCACAAGAGAAACAAACAGAGGTCTGATCATTTTAGAACTGATCATTTCAGATGCATGAACAAAGTTACACACACACAGGCCCAGAGCACAATTATTAAAACATCATTAAAACAATAGCAAGTGTACATAAACTTGTGTTTGTTATGCCACAAGAAGCAAAATATTGGCTCAAGGGATCTTGAATTTACACAAAACAACACTTGGGAGACTTTGCCCATTTTTATTGCTGGCGCTGGTAGGATTCGAAACGGTGACTTTGGGATCCACTCTTTCCCCCCATTGAAAAACGGAAAAGGCGATCTTTTTTTTTTCTTTAATCGTTTAGAATACATACTGACAAATAAACTAGTAGATAATGAAAAAAAGCCTACATTTCTCTCTCTTTTTTTATCCTTTTTCTTCCTCCCCCTTCTTCCCCTTTTTCGCAACTTCTCCCCCCCCCCTCAACAAACTATTGTTCCCCAGTTTTGGCGCGAGTGGTTAAGGCATTGGACTAAAACTCCAATCGGGTCTCCCTGCGTAGGTTCAAATCCTGCTCACAGCACAGAGACAACAATATCCCTCTTTCTTTACAAGATGTCGGCCCACCTTTGGAAACCTGACATTCAGAAAAAATTTGTGAATACCTGAAAAGTTGTTGCAGGTGTAAGTATTGTAATAATAATAATAATAATAATAATAATAATAATAATAATAATAATAATAATAATAAGTATGTCGAAGAACAATAGTTGGACTTGCTGAAGCAAGCCCACTAATAAGTATAAGTATGAGCAATAACAATAGTTGGACTACCTCTAAACGTTAGTTAGAGAACCACTAAATATTTGTTGCTAAAACAACACAGCACAAGTCCAAAATGCATGTAGGTGACTAGCAAGCTAGCTAGTTCAAGCTAAAGCTAAGAATGCTTCCACTGCTACCACCAAAAGGACTAATGCTAATACCACCACACAGGTACATATGTTGACTATGTGTCTACTGTAAAATGTTAAAATTAAACGTTAAAATTAAACTAACCCGCTTCGAAGTCGACGTTCTCTCAACAATCGGTTACAAAAAAAAAACATGAACAACAACCTGACATAGAAACGACAGTCCGTAGTCGACACTGTGAAAACGTGTTCGTTTATTTGAAGGAGAAGACAAACTACTTCTTACTTTTAGCTATTTATTTATATGTCAGAATTCTAGGCTTGTACAAGGACCACTTTTGGAGAAGAAAATCACAGTCAGCAAGCTGTTAATCTGTAACCAACCCTCCAAAAATGGATGCATTCAAACAGTCAAACAAAGCATTTACAGTAAACAAAGTGATTGTGATTGGCTATTTGGTTGGGGAGGAACCGTGGTTTAGACTTGGCATCCCTTGTTGTTCACGGGCTGGTCACACCATTCGTCCCATCTGCGGAGTCAGCACCCTGTTAGAGATAAGATACCTACTCTGGTATGTCCTACCTAGCCTGGTACTTTTCCACTTTTGCTCTTTGTATATGTATCACTTTTGCTCTCCATGTATTAATCCAACGTACTATGGGACTAATGCTTGATTCATCCCAAATTTACTAATTTACTAATTTACATTACTAATGTGATGGTCAACAGACCAACTAATGCTTGATTCATCCCATTTATCAACAGACCATCACATTAGTAAATTTAGCACACTGCAGTAATGTATTTTTATTATAGCAATAATAAACTGTTTTTATAAAAAATAATTTCTAACAACGCATTCCGCATCCAATAGTGAAAAACACCCGAGACATGTTTCAGTACCTTTCGTTGCTAATGCTCATGGCTTAGTTATGCTAGCTCTCAGAAAACCAGCGGGGTCTCGTCAATGTAAACATCAACAGAAGTGTGTTGCTGTGTAGCGCCGGATCAACCATTCCATAGAATGCTGCTCATGTTCTATTTCTAGAGGTCACATGGTAACGCATTTTTGAAAAGTCTTTATGATACATCTATGATTATTATTAATTATTTTCAAAACTGTGTGTTGAGATGCAACCTTTCAATATAGAACATTAGCAACATTCTATGGAATGTTCAATCCGCTCCAGATAACAACAAACTTCAGTTGATGTTTATATCGACACAAACCAGCTGATTTTCAGAGCAAAACGGGCTGAAAAATGCCTGTTTTTCAGGTTTGGACTGCTGCCTGCCGTTTTTACGTCCGTGTTTTCTTTTTTGTTGGGTTCGCGATCGTGCAGAGGGAAGCGACGGCAGCGACTTCGGAGAGGGTATGTGACGATAGTTGGACCATATCTGAAAGATAGTTAGACAATACACTCGATATGTGTTGCTAAAACAACACAGCACAAGTCGAACATGCACGTAGGTGACGAGCAAGCGAGCTAGTTCAAGCTAAAGCTAACAATGCTACCACCGTTGCTACTGACGGGCTAACAGTCATGCCATTACACAGATGCATTTGTTGACTATGTGTCTACTGTAAAATGTAATTGAACGTGACATACCTGCTTCGAAGTCGCTGTCCTCTCAAAAAGGAAACAGGAACAACAACCTGTCGTAGAAATGGCAGTCCGCAGTCCACGCACTCCCGCAGCCAAACCTGAAAAACACCGAGGCGTTTCTCAGTACCTTTCGTTGCTAATGCTAATGGCGTAGTAATGCTAGCGCTCAGACCAGCTGGGTCTAGTCAATGTCAACATCATCAGAGGTGTGTTGCTGCGTAGTGCTGGATCAAACATAGAATGCTGCTCATGTTCTATTTCTAGAGGTCACATGGTAAAGTGTTCATGATACGTGTCATGTATGATTATTACTCATTATTTTCAAAACTGTGTGTTGCTATGCATCCTTTCAATGTAGAACATCAGCAACATTCTATGGAATGTTCAATCCGCTTTAGATAACAACAAACTTCAGTTGAGAGTTAGCATAAGCGAAAGGCACTGAAAAATGCCTCGGTGTTTTTCAGGTTTGACTGCGAGAGTGCGTGGACTGCGGCCTGCCGTCTCTATGACAGGTTGTTGTTCGTGTCTTCTTTTTTTGCAGGGTTCGAGATCGTGAAGAGGGAAGTGACCAGCGACTTCGAAAACGGTATGTGGCATTTAATTACATTTTGCAGTAGACACATATCGGAACACATTGTTTGTGCAATGATTATTTTGCGAGAAGCAATGGTAGCATTGTTAGCTGCTAGATGGCTAAGTAACCCGTTGACAGTTTCTAAGAGTTAGCTCGCCCGATTTAAGCCTTTAGCTTGAACTAGCAAGCTTGCTAGCCAGCTCCATGCATTTTGCCAAGGAATGTACAGTTTTGCCTTGCGCTATGTTATTTCGTATTCTAGCAACACATATTCAGTGGTGCAATGTCATTATTGTCCTTAGAGAGGACTGATCCATGAGGACATTTACATTACATTTATGGCATTTAGCAGACGCCTTTATCCAAAGTGACTCACAACAAATACATTTGTCTAAGTAAGTGAATCATCTATCCATCAGTCATCATAAGATAAAGTAATCAATGCTCGGACCAGTGGCCATAGGCAGTCACAATGCTAGAAGAAGGACATTTTTATTATTATCAGGAGAGAAACTTGTCGGAGGGACCGTTAAGATGTAGCCTGAAGAGATGGGTCTTCAATCTACTGCGGAAGATTGGTAGTGACTCTGCAGTCATGACAGCAGTAGGAAGCTCATTCTACCAGCGGGGCGCCAGGACAGTGAAAAGCCGTGACCAAAGGGGCGGCGGTGCCAGGCAGCCAGTCGTGGGTCTTGAATCTGATGAGAGCTGCTACCGGGAGCCAGTGAAGGGTGCGGAGGAGGGGAGTGACATGGGAGAATTTGGGGAGTTTGAACACCAGACTGGCGGCAGCGTTCTGGATGAGCTGTAGAGGCAATTCAATAGTCTCGCATCGATTACCTGTACCTGTATTAATACCTTCTTTTTAATATCATTGCTATTTTGTTCTAAATGTGTTTGTCTTTTGTTAGACATCATCTATGAGCTGGTTCAGTTTGGGGTGATGGTGGGGAGGCCCCTGGTGGTGGTTAGTACAGTTCTTTCACTGTGACTTTGTTGACAAGTCCATATGACTCTCTGCTCTCTCTCTTGTGTTTCCTGTTAGCAACCTGGTGGGTTTGTGGAGCGTCTGTACTCTCTTCTGCACTCCTGCCTGCCTGCCTGCCAGCAACATGGAATCAGAGGCTGAGAGATGGCTGGTGCAGCTGAAAGTACAGACAAGTTCTGATGTTGTTACTGTTCCTTCTCTCTAGCATTTAGCATCCAATCTATAGTTCAGTTTAAATGGATACTGTGAATTAGCAGTAACTCAGAGCCTTAACTCAGGGCGGGCTGATGATGCTTCTGGAGGTTCCCTGGTACTTCAAACCAGAGTCTCTGGTCATTGGAGTTTCCAGCCTCCTGGAGCACCACCTCCAGCTCCTCATGGAGTCCTCCTGAGGACACACACACACACACACAAGTAATTGTATTCTGACCATTCTTTTTTCACTTCCCCCTCCCCTCTCTCTCTCTTTCTTTCTCTCTTAGGAATTCCATAGGGTCAGACCTCATCGGTCACCCCAAAGAATGGTATGAATAAGTATTCCAGTTAAAGTTTAAAAAATAACCTCACGTCTTCTTGTTATGTCTCTCCCCCCCCGCCCCCTGATCTGCAGGACCACAGGAGCCTCACTGATTTGTTACGGATGGGGGTTGTGCTTCCCAGTGCGTCCCCCTACTTGCCTCCCTCCGTCCGTCCACTGTGCCACCTCAATCACAAACTTATCACCAGCACCTGTGTGTAATTGTCACTCATGCAATATGTACCCTCACTTCCCTTCACTCCCGCTTCGTCTTCACCTTTGTTGGTTGCTTCGTGAGCGTAAGTCATATGAGTATACAAGTACTGTTTTGAGACTGTGATCTCCTCTTTGATTTCGAGCATTGAGTCCCTATTTTTGTGTCCTGTTTTGACTACTCATCCAAAGTAAAGATCCTTTTGTTTGGTACCGCTAACTACTTGTCCGCCTCTCTTTGTGTCTTTGCCACTTTACTTTCATCCTACAGATACTTAGAATATATATTTGCAAATAAATGAGTGATAGAGTAGCTCAAATGTATTTACTGTCTCTGTTTTCTTTTCTTTTGGTGACACTTCACACAAAGGGGTTTCCGTTATAATGGGTTCATAATTCAGTTTGCACATTATAAGCATGTGTTGCATTTATAAACCATTAGTAACAGCGCAGCCACATATTTTCAAACCACTTTAATTGTCATTATCTACGAATGAATCATTAAAAGAGAATATCGTGACTATTTCTGTATTTTTGAAACCTCTTGTTTTGTGTCTGAATTGAATCAATGAATCAATGCGTAGTTAGTACAAATATAATCTATGAATCGAATCACTGTTTTATCTCATTCAGCCACGGAATCCCTAGTTTAACAGCATCAACTTTAGAAGCAGCATTACTGTTAAGTGTCACTTTCATTTTGTATAGTGTGCCCATGGCATTGGGCTGCATGGAATCCACACGCATACACACCACACGAAGGGCATGTGACAGGGACCCGTGTCTGCTTATTAGCGCTACGTTTAGAACTGTAAACTGAGATAATACAAATTATCCTGTAACATCACTTTAATAGTCAATAAACTCATGAATCCTCATTACTCATAAATGCTTTGTTATTTCCTTTCAAACCCTTCCTGTAAGTCCCTATCACATGTCAAGAAGTAACTTACTGTAAGTAACGATAAAATGCTAAGGGTAGCTGTGATCGAAATAGAAAAATACCTTCCAGAAGAAAAACAAATGTGGTTCCCAATGCCTTTAGGATTCCTTCCTGTGAGACCATGGCCCTTTCACACGTGAAGAAGTAACTTAGAAAACGATGAGGTTAAGGCATAGGATTACTAATCCAATGGGGTCTCCCTGTGCAGCTTTGAACACTGCTTTCAGCGTAAACACAGCTGTGTCCCTATTTATGTACAAGATGTCGGCCCACCTTTGGAAACCTGATATAAAAAAATCGAGCTGCAATTGCAGGATGGTTAAGGGGTTTGCTGTAAAACCAAACATATTTCCCAATACCTTCGGCATTTCCTTTCAAACCCTTTGCCTGCAAGGCTGTGTCATTTTCATGTGTCAAAAAGTAATTTACAAAAGTGTAAGGAACAACAACATGCAGAGGGAAGCTGTGATGGCTGAGTGGTTAAGGTGTTAGACTTGAAATCCAATGGGGTTTCACCGCGCAGGTTTGAACCCTGCTCACAGCGCTGGGACAACAACGTCCCTCTTAAAGGTCCTTGTTGGTCCACCTATGGAAAAATGAGTTGATGAGACGCAGTTGCATGATGGTTGAAGTGGAGGTGTAAAATGCAATTGTCTTTGGGACCTCCTTTCCTGTGTAGCCCATGGCCCTTTCAAATTTGAAGAAGTAACATAGAAACATTTAAACAACAATGAAAGGCTAAGGGCAGCTGTGATGACGGAGTGGTTAAGGATAAGGACCCGAAATCCAATGGGATTCCTTTGCTTTCTCAAAGTGTTGTTGCGCACGTATTTGTGTAATGTAAGTTGCATCCTCGTAACATGGCTTCTGTGAATTGATATTCAAAAGTCTCTATGTGAGGCTTCCTTAATAAGCAAACTCTGGTCCGTGTCTAGATCTTGAAAAGATTTTGTCTTTACTACAGACCAGGCAGTGCAGAAGCCAGTATAGCTGTGATGTCCGAGAGGTTCAGGCGTTGGACTCGAAATCCAATGGGGTCTTCCCGCGCAGGTTCGAACCCTTCTCACAGCGCACAGTTTACAAAATTGGATCTATGTGTTTAAACAGAACAAATTAAAGACCAGCAATGTTGCTGACTCAAATTGAAGTGTGTTGTTACACATGTATTTGTGTAAGGAGAGTTGCAAAAGAAGCCAAAATGTATCTATCTCCTTCATTTTTCTCCTTTTTCTTCTTCCCCCTTCTTCCCCCCCCTTAACAGACTATTGTTCCCCAGCTTGATGCTAAGGGAAAATAAAGAGAGAGAGAGAAATTGAGGCTTCTTTTCCATTATTTACTAGTTTATTTATCAGTATGTATTCTAAACGATTAAAGAAAAAGAAAAAATATCGCCTTTTCCGTTTTTGAGTGGATCGGAAGGTCACCGGTTCGAATCCCACCAGCGCCAGAAATAAAAACAGGCAAAGTCTCCCAAAGTGTTGTTTTGTGTAAATTCAAGATCCCTTGAGCCAATATCTTGCTTCTTGTGACATTTCAAACAGAAGTTTAAAAACACTTGCTGTTGTTTTAATGATGTTTAATGACTATGCTATGGGCCTACAGGTCTGTTGCTCTATTCAAGTTGCGTGTGTAACTTTGTTTATGCATCTGAAATGATCAGACCTCTGTTTCTTTCTCTTATGGACTGCATCACTCGCTATTAGCAATGTGTCAAATTGATTGAATAAAACTCAGATAAAAGATTTATATTCGAAAATAGATATTTTTTTATTGAAATAAACACAAAAATCCTGTGAGCTGCCTCCTACACACTGGACAGCACACCCTGACCTTCCATAGATGGTAGGGCATCCACGCCAGGAGCCTGTGGGTGAAAAAGTGCTCTGGTGTTGGGGCCTGGTTATAAATGAGCACTGGTACCAGTGGCTTGTACCAGAGTTTTGAGTTTGGCCGCAGCCTCGGGTTCTCCCACAGGGTGGATGTAATCATCGCTGGTCTTGCTGTGGAATGGTCTTCTTCATCTCTGCCGGTAGCCTGTCCAGGGCAAACGATGCTTGCGTAAGGCACGCAGCATCGTCAAGGACATTTCTCACCCCAATCATAGACTGTTCACCCCACTCCCCTCCGGGAGGCGCTACAGGTCTCTCCGCACCCGAACCAGCAGGTTCAGAGGTAGCTTCTTCTCTGCGGCTGTCACCCTACTGAACTCGAACTCTGCACCTAGGTGATAACCTACCAACCCCTGCACCCCCCCCCCCTGGACAATTGCAATTACAAACTGCTCTTACTCCATACCACTGCTCTTCTGTACATATCTGTCTATACTGTTCATAATCTGTATATACTGTTCATAATTCACATATCCTTATATTTTTCTTTAATACTACTATTAATACACTGCACATATCTGTACATACTGTACATACCTGTTTATACTGTTCATACGGCATTCCATATTTATTCTGCTATTTACTCTAATGTTACTGTTAATACGTATACCTAGACTGCATTGCCTATACAGCTCATATGCTGCTTACACTGTTCATACTGCATCCTATTTATTCTGCTATAATGCTACTACTAATTCATATACTGCTTACACTGCACTACTTACACTATACTGCACTATTATACTGCACTACCTGTATATACTGTTCACACTGCACTTTTCTGCTTTTTTGCACTTCTGGTTAGACGCTAACTGCATTTCGTTGTCTCTGTACTTGTTCTCTGCACAATGACAATAAAGTTGAGTCTAATCTAATCTAATCTAATCTAATCTAATCTACTGGCAGTACCAGCAGGGGTAGTAGCAGGGCTGGACAGAGACTGTGAGGGAGAGGAAAGGTAGAGTACACCAGGAGAGTATATTGTGATTGTGCATGTATCTATGTGATTGTAGGCATAAGCCACATTAGTCACACACGAGTTACACTAATAACACAGAGATATTAAGACGAACAAATCCATGTAATACCTCAACAGGCTTCCTAGTCACAAGGTTTGGTTTGGCTGCAGCACCAGAAGCCCCTCCAAATCGGGGTTTATGAAACTGAAGAGAAGAATGGCAAGTGAAATTGGTCAGAATAAAATGATGACAAAACAGTGCTTCGATAAAAATAGATGGATAACGTTTGGCAAAATGTTATGGAAATATTTACCATTGACACAGTCAATGTAGGCCACAGAGGACTCTGCACAGGCTTGGCAGGGACTGAGGCTGTGGTCTCTGCAGGGGCCATGGCACGAGATGGAGCTGGACCCTGGATCATGGCAGCAGCAGGCACTGAGGCAGATATGGGTGCCAGGGGAACACTGGCTGGCTGCTGAAGACATACAGATACAACTGTATCAATTATCAATACTACTGATAATGGGATCCTTTTTCAGCATGACCAATAGTTACATCTGATGTCCCTTCATTACCTTCTGGGAGTGAAATCCACAGACACAGCTCTGGCCCACCAAACAGCAATGTCTGGCCGCGTATCTGCACTGGACATTTCTCAATCTGTAACCAAATGGTATGCTCAATGTCATGGCATATACAACATAGCTTATATCTGTTTAATCTGTTGGTGTATTTCACGGACAAAATGTACCTGCTGGTGAAAGGCGAAATCAAAGAAGCTGTTGTACGAGGTCCGTCTGAATGTGGTCTCCGAAGCATGTGCCGCACGCTTTACATTGTTTCTCCACCTCCTCTGTTTCCACTCCTACGGTCGTCCAAGCTGGCAAAGAAGCATGGCTGTGCGACAAGAATGAGATCCGAACCGACGCGTGCAGAGCACAATGGATTAGCAGTCCATCGCCTTAACCACTCGGCCACCTTGTCCTAATCTCGTGTTGGCCCGGTAGCCCTTTCCACCGGATACATCCAGCCAGGACGTGAAGCAAGGGTTTTTAACAGTGGAATTTTGCTGCTACCTGGGGAAACATCTGTTGAACCCTTGAGCCATAGGACTTTCACTTGGTGGACCCAGCTTGTGAAAGGTTTCGTCAAAGGGCTCGTCCGGGATTTGAACCCGGGACCTCTCACACCCAAAGCGTGGATCATACCACTAGACCAACGAACCGTCTGACAACACCTTTCCCGTCCATCGCAACAGAGCCTCAGGTTAGGGAAGTGTCCGCACTGTCTGCATAAAAAAAGGACTATCTCATTCGCGTATGCAACGCTGGCAAGGTGACCCATCTGCTGAAGCGGCGACCCAAGACACTTTGATTGAGTCGTTCGAGCTGGTGAAAGGCTAAATCAGAGGGCTCGTCCGGGATTTGAACCATGGACCTCTCGCACCCGAAGCGAGAATCATACCCCTAGACCAACGAGCCACCTACTACTAGATACCCCTCCCCCGCAATGGAGCCTCAGGTTGGGGGATGTGTCCGCCCTGTCGGCAAAAAGCAGGGAGTTTACTTTCACTGTGTTTGCACTGTTGTAACGTTTTTCTCGCCCCCCCCCCCCCCCCCCCCCCCTCCCTTTTTTACTGAGTAATGCAGCCCATGAAATAAAAATGACAACAAAGACCCTGCAAAATGTTGAAATGGTGAGTCCTGAAGTGCATATGAATGTGGTGGTCGTGAATGGTCTCATAAGCGCATTGGCGGTATAGTGGTGAGCATAGCTGCCTTCCAAGCAGTTGATCCGGGTTCGATTCCCGGCTAATGCAAGTTAGGTGTCCTTTTCGGTTCGAACCCCGCCTCTGCCTTCGATGTTGAAGCCGTCTCCGTTCTCAAAAAAGCTTTTGGACGATGTCCCGTCTGAATGTGGCCTCCGAAGGAAGTGCCGCATGCTTTGCATTGTTTCTCCACCGCCGCCGTCTTCTCTGTTTCCACGCCCACGGTCATCCAAGCGGAAAAAGAAGCAAGGCTGTGCTAAGAGGATGGGATTCGAACCAACGCATACAGAGCACAATGGAGTAACAGTCCATCGCCTTAACCACTCGCGCCAAAGCTGGGGAACAATAGTCTGTTAAGGGGGGGGGGGAAGGAGAAAAAAGAGGGAAAATAAAGAGAGAGAGAGAAATTGAGGCTTCTTTTCCATTATCTATTAGTTTATTTGTCAGTATGTATTCTAACGATTAAAGAAAAATAAAAAATTTCGCCTTTTCCGCTTTTGAATGGGTGAAAGAGTGGATTCGAAGGTCACCGGTACGAATCCCACCAGCGCCAGAAATAAAAACAGGCAAATTTATAAAATGATCAGACCTCTGTTTCTTTCTCTTGTAGAACTCAGATAAAAAGATTTATATTTGAAATCAAAAAATATATACTTGCTGTTGTTTTAACAATGTTTAATGACTGTGCTTTTGGCCCACAGGTCTGTTACTCTATTCAAGTTGTGTGTGTAATTTTGTTTAAGCATCTGAAATGATATCAGTTATAAAATGATCAGACCTCTGTTTCTTTCTGTTATGGACTGCATCACTCGCTATTAGCAATGTGTCAAATTGATTGAATAAAACTCAGATAAAACATTTATATTTGAAAATTGAAAAAAGATTAGTGAAATAAACACAAAAAAAACCTGTGAGCTGCCTCCTACACACTGGGCAGCACACCCTGACCTTCCACAGATTGTAGGGCATCCACGCCAGGAGCCTGTGGGTGAAAAAGTGCTCTGGTGTTGGGGCCTGGTTGTAAATGAGCCCTGGTACCGGTGGCTCGTACCAGAGCTTCAAGTTTGGCCGCAGCCTCTGGTTCTCCCACAGAGTGGATGATCATCGCTGGTCTTGCTGTGGAATGGTCTTCTTCATCTCTGCCGGCAGCCAGAATGAATCGGGCGCCTGAACGAGAAAGGCAGGGGCAGCAGGACAATAGAGAGGACCAAGAGGGGCAGCAGGACCAAGCAGAGGACCAAGAGGGGCAGCAGGACCAAGGAGAGGACAAGGAGGGGCAGCAGGACCAAGGAGAGGACCAGGAGGCGCAGCAGGACCAGTAGTAGGGAAAACACCCACATCGGACTCATCCTTAAAAAAAAGAAAAGAAGCCAAACTCAGTGAATTACACATGCAATAATAATATCAAAGTTATTTAACACACACACACACTCACACTCACACACACACACACACACACACACACACACACAAACATAAACACAGGTAAAAAAGAGAGCACTTACAGAGGCACTTGCAGGGCTGGCAGTAGCCTGAGAGGTAGAGGTGGTCCTCACAGACGCCGAAGCAGAGGGGGATGGAGGCAGAGAGAAAGGGGAGATGGTCCTAATATAGGTGGAGGCAGGGCTGGAGGGGGACATGGGTAGTACAGGGGAAGGGGTCCTCAAAGAGGCCATAGCAGGGCTGGACAGGGACTTGGGTACAGGGGAAGGGGTCCTCATGGAGGCCGTAGCAGGGCTGGACAGGGACTTGGGAACAGAGGAGGGGGTCCTCATGGAGTACCAGCAGAGGTAGTAGCAGGGCTGGACAGAGACTGTGAGGGAGAGGAAAGGTAGAGTACACCAGGAGACTATATTGTGATTGTTAGGTTGATTGATATTGTGATTGTGCATGTACCTATGTGATTGTAGACATAAGCCACATTAGTCACACGAGTTACACTAATAACACAGAGACATTAAGACGAACAAATCCATGTAATACCTCAACTGGCTACCTAGCCACAAGGTTTGGTTTGGCTGCAGCACCAGAAGCCCCTCCAAACCAGGATTTATAAAACTAAAGAGAAGAATGGCAAGTGAAATTGGTCAGAATAAAATGATGACAAAACAATGCTGCGATAAAATGGATGGATAACGTTTGGCAAAATGTTATGGAAATATTTACCATTGACACAGTCAATGTAGGCTGCAGAGGACTCTGCACAGGCTTGGCAGGGACTGAGGCTGTGGTCTCTGCAGGGGCCGTG
The DNA here is from genome assembly GCF_951799395.1 of Argentina silus. Classification (NCBI taxonomy): domain Eukaryota; kingdom Metazoa; phylum Chordata; class Actinopteri; order Argentiniformes; family Argentinidae; genus Argentina; species Argentina silus. The sequence continues at coordinate 1,109,232 of NC_139676.1, read as the reverse complement.
GCACGAGGTGGAACTGGACCCTGGACCGTGGCAGCAACAGGCACTGAGGCAGATGTGGGTGCCGGTGGAACACTGGCTGGCTGCTGAAGACATACAGATACAACAAGTATCAATACTACTGATATTTCAGCATGACAAATAGTTACATCTGATGTCCCTTCATTACCTTCTGGGAGTGAAATCCACAGACACAACTCTGGCCCACCAAACAACGATGTCTGGCCGCGGGTCTGCACTGGATATTTCTCAATCTGTAACCACATGGTATGCTCAATGTCATGGCATATACAACCTAGCCTATATCTGTTTAATCTGTTGGTGTATTTCACAGACAAAATGTACCTTCTGGTAGAGAGCATACCACCTATTCTGACTGGGGGCTGGCCTGTCCCCTACATCAGAGGGCCAAACCCCAGTGGTGGCAGAGGTCTTGAGGCGAGACAGCCACTCACTGTCCTGTCCCCCATGGCCCTGTGCTTCTTGGTCACCATCTGAGGCCAACAAGAGGAAGAATGTCAATCTAACTGTCAAAGTCTGTCATGGAACTAGGAGCAATACATCTAACTGTGAAATTCTGTCATGGGACTAGGAGCAATATTTTATAATCAATCAAATCTGTCTACCTGTCATCAATCATAAGCTTTTATCGCCATACACTTCATTGTCAATAAAAATGGTTATGAATCAAATCAATCGTGGGGGGACATGCAGCGTTCGGCCTGTAGAGGGAGCTACAGGACCGTGGCAAGGGTTACGGAAGCGAGGCTTCGTTGCGCACCTGTTGCGAATGAAGCCTCGTTAACGAAATGGTTGAAGATGTGTGTGCCTCTGCTTTGGGGGAGAAAAGGGCTGAAAAGCTATGACTGAAAAGTCGACCAGGACCGAAAGAACGAAAAAAAGAAGGAACATTGTAAATAAACAGGGTTTTCCCTTATCACAGCCGAATCCGCCTCCTTTGCCCCTCGTTGGGAGCCACTGTAACAAAGGTCCTAAACACAGAGGCGGATTCGGTGGTGGTGATAAGGGAAAACCCTGTTTATTTACAATGTTCCTTCTTTTAATCGTTCTTTCGGTCCTGGTCAACCTTTCAGTCACTCACCTTCAACATGCAGATGCGCCTGACTAATCAGTGCGATGAAGCCCGCTTCGGTTCTCTTGACATTCACTCCACACCAGTATGGCCCAGCATCCTGTTCAGACAGGTCAGTGATGGTCACAGTTTAGACTCCGTCATTCTTGTTGTCAGACAATGAGAATCTCCCTAGTGTCTGTTTACCATCATATGTAACAGAAATATTCATAATATACGCACAGGGTCCAGGACCATGGCGCTTTCTCTCTGTAGCCGTAGCATTTTTGTAGTGAGATAATTGTGTAAAATGAAAACTGTCAATAACCAGTTCACAAAACATAGCTAGTTTGGCTTGAAACACCAGCTGAGCAAAGGATTTAGGCAAAAAGTGTTTGTGAACAGGCTGGGAATCGAGCCCAGGCCTTCCAAACCACCTCCTCTGCCCATGTTGGTAATCGAACCCAGGCCTCCCATACCACCTCCTCGTTAGTATCGTGGGCAGTATCCCTGCCTGTCACGTGGGAAACCGGGGTTCCTTTCCCCGACGGGGAGAGCTACTTGTTTCTTGCAGCTCTAATTCAAGCAAAGCAGTCCAAAGGTAGTGAAACGTAGTTGTTAGCTAAATATGTAGCACAAAAACACCTTCTAACTTGGAAACGTGTAGATCTGGCGGTCCTGTTGGCACCCTTCGATTGCTCAGTTGGTAGAGCGGAGGACTGTAGGTTCTATAGCAGTAATCCTTAGGTCGCTGGTTCAAATCCGGAGCCTTTTTTTTTTTCTTTTTTGTGAGTTTTAACAAGGTGTCGTTCAAGGACTCCAGCGAACGAGGGTTGTGTCTCCACAAAATTCATTCCCTGACCGGGAATCGAACCCGGGCCGCGGCGGTGAGAGCGCCGAATCCTAACCACTAGACCACCAGGGAGAGACTGGTGCCCTGCATCTGTGATGAGGTGTCCTTGTCTAAACAGTCTTCCAAGTGTCCTGACTCAGCACAGCCATGACGGTCAACAACGTCCTCTACCATGCTGTTGCTATGTGTTCCAAAAATCCCTGCAGTTGCCCGTTGGGGATGTAGCTCAGTGGTAGAGCGCATGCTTTGCATGTATGAGGTCCAGCGTTCAATCCCCTGCATCTCCAAGATACGGCCTCCCTTTTGGGCAGAGGCACATTCTGCATTCAATACTGACCCTCTAAGTTGGAAACGTGCAGATCTGGCAGGCCCAATCAATGAACATGACAATGAGTTCACTGTACTCCAATGGCCTCCACAGTCACCAGATCTCAATTCAATAGAGCACCTTTGGGATGTGGTGGAACGGGAGAATCGCATCATGGATGTGCAGCCGACAAATCTGCAGCAACTGCGTGATGCTATCATGTCAACGGAGGGATGTTTCCAGCACCTTGATGAATCAATGGCACAAAGAATTAAGGCAGTTCTGAAAGCAAAAGGGGGTCCAACCCAGTACTAGCAAGGTGTACCTAATAATGTGGCCAGTGAGTGTATAACTGTGGTTTACAATTATCAAAGGTCCTCATGAAGTGTTAATGTAATTGTCCTTTTCATGAATTCATGAATTGAACCCTGGCCTCCCGCATGACAGGCGAGAATTCTATCACTGAACCACCAATGCTTCCATGTCAGCCGAATTTGGCCTTGAAGAATGGATATTTACATATATCGGTGGTTTCCAACGGCCGTAAAGAAGTGTTCATGCATTGGCCGGTTCTATCACTGAACCACCAATGCTTCCATGTCAGCCGAATTTGGCCTTGAAGAATGGATATTTACATATATCGGTGGTTTCCAACGGCCGTAAGGAAGTGTTCATGCATTGGCCGGGAATCGAACCCAGGCCTCCCGCGTGGCAGGCGAGAATTCTACCACTGAACCACCAATGCTTAGATGTCAGCAAAGATAGAGAATGAATGGGGAATTTTGAGTGAGTTTAAGACTTAACTTTAGCGCGAGACCGTGGTTCAATTCCCCAACTGATCAATTAAAACTTGGTTGTATGTCTTTGAACCAAAAGAAAAGTTGATCATCAAAGGGTGTGTAGTGTAGTGGTCATCACGTTCGCCTCACACGCGAAAGGTCCCTGGTTCGAAACCGGGCGGAAACACATTTATTCTCACCATTCCAGGACCATGGCGCTTTCTCTCTGTAGCCGTAGCATTATTGTAGTGAGATAATTGTGTAAAATGAAAACTGTCAATAACCAGTTCACAAAACATAGCTAGTTTGGCTTGAAACACCAGGTGAGCAAAGGATTTAGGCAAAAAGTGTTTGTGCACAGGCTGGGAATCGAGCCCAGGCCTTCCAAACCACCTCCTCTGCCCATGTTGGTAATCGAACCCAGGCCTCCCATACCACCTCCTCGTTAGTATCGTGGGCAGTATCCCTGCCTGTCACGTGGGAAACCGGGGTTCCTTTCCCCGACGGGGAGAGCTACTTGTTTCTTGCAGCTCTAATTCAAGCAAAGCAGTCCAAAGGTAGTGAAACGTAGTTGTTAGCTAAATATGTAGCACAAAAACACCTTCTAACTTGGAAACGTGCAGATCTGGCGGTCCCGTTGGCACCCTTCGATAGCTCAGTTGGTAGAGCGGAGGACTGTAGGTTCTAAAGCAGTAATCCTTAGGTCGCTGGTTCAAATTCGGCTCGAAGGAGGAGCCTTTTTTTTTTTCTTTTTTGTGAGTTTTAACAAGGTGTCGTTCAAGGACTCCAGCGAACGAGGGTTGTGTCTCAACAAAATTCATTCCCTGACCGGGAATCGAACCCGGGCCACGGCGGTGAGAGCGCCGAATCCTAACCACTAGACCACCAGGGAGAGACTGGTGCCCTGCATCTGTGATGAGGTGTCCTTGTCTAAACAGTCTTCCAAGTGTCCTGACTCAGCACAGCCATGACGGTCAACAACGTCCTCTACCATGCTGTTGCTATGTGTTCCAAAAATCCCTGCAGTTGCCCGTTGGGGATGTAGCTCAGTGGTAGAGCGCATGCTTTGCATGTATGAGGTCCAGGGTTCAATCCCCTGCATCTCCAAGATACGGCCTCCCTTTTGGGCAGAGGCACATTCTGCATTCAACACTGACCCTCTAAGTTGGAAACGTGCAGATCTGGCAGGCCCAATCAATGAACATGACAATGAGTTCACTGTACTCCAATGGCCTCCACAGTCACCAGATCTCAATTCAATAGAGCACCTTTGGGATGTGGTGGAACGGGAGAATCGCATCATGGATGTGCAGCCGACAAATCTGCAGCAACTGCGTGATGCTATCATGTCAACAGAGGGATGTTTCCAGCACCTTGATGAATCAATGGCACAAAGAATTAAGGCAGTTCTGAAAGCAAAAGGGGGTCCAACCCAGTACTAGCAAGGTGTACCTAATAAAGTGGCCAGTGAGTGTATAACTGTGGTTTACAATTATGAAGTGTTAATGTAATTGTCCTTTTCATGAATTCATGAATTGAACCCTGGCCTCCCGCATGGCAGGCGAGAATTCTATCACTGAACCACCAATGCTTCCATGTCAGCCGAATTTGGCCTTGAAGAATGGATATTTACATATATCGGTGGTTTCCAACGGCCGTAAAGAAGTGTTCATGCATTGGCCGGTTCTATCACTGAACCACCAATGCTTCCATGTCAGCCGAATTTGGCCTTGAAGAATGGATATTTACATATATCGGTGGTTTCCAACGGCCGTAAAGAAGTGTTCATGCATTGGCCGGGAATCGAACCCGGGCCTCCCGCGTGGCAGGCGAGAATTCTACCACTGAACCACCAATGCTTAGATGTCAGCAAAGATGTCCCTGCAGTTGCCCGTTGGGGATGTAGCTCAGTGGTAGAGCGCATGCTTTGCATGTATGAGGTCCAGGGTTCAATCCCCTGCATCTCCAAGATACGGCCTCCCTTTTGGGCAGAGGCACATTCTGCATTCAACACTGACCCTCTAAGTTGGAAACGTGCAGATCTGGCAGGCCCAATCAATGAACATGACAATGAGTTCACTGTACTCCAATGGCCTCCACAGTCACCAGATCTCAATTCAATAGAGCACCTTTGGGATGTGGTGGAACGGGAGAATCGCATCATGGATGTGCAGCCGACAAATCTGCAGCAACTGCGTGATGCTATCATGTCAACGGAGGGATGTTTCCAGCACCTTGATGAATCAATGGCACAAAGAATTAAGGCAGTTCTGAAAGCAAAAGGGGGTCCAACCCAGTACTAGCAAGGTGTACCTAATAAAGTGGCCAGTGAGTGTATAACTGTGGTTTACAATTATCAAAGGTCCTCATGAAGTGTTAATGTAATTGTCCTTTTCATGAATTCATGAATTGAACCCTGGCCTCCCGCATGGCAGGCGAGAATTCTATCACTGAACCACCAATGCTTCCATGTCAGCCGAATTTGGCCTTGAAGAATGGATATTTACATATATCGGTGGTTTCCAACGGCCGTAAAGAAGTGTTCATGCATTGGCCGGGAATCGAACCCGGGGCTCCCGCGTGGCAGGCGAGAATTCTACCACTGAACCACCAATGCTTAGATGTCAGCAAGGATAGAGAATGAATGGGGAATTTTGAGTGAGTTTAAGACTTAACTTTAGCGCGAGACCGTGGTTCAATTCCCCAACTGATCAATTAAAACTTGGTTGTATGTCTTTGAACCAAAAGAAAAGTTGATCATCAAAGGGTGTGTAGTTTCCGTAGTGTAGTGGTCATCACGTTCGCCTCACACGCGAAAGGTCCCCGCTTCGAAACCGGGCGGAAACACATTTATTCTCACCATTCCAGGACCATGGCGCTTTCTCTCTGTAGCCGTAGCATTATTGTAGTGAGATAATTGTGTAAAATGAAAACTGTCAATAACCAGTTCACAAAACATAGCTAGTTTGGCTTGAAACACCAGGTGAGCAAAGGATTTAGGCAAAAAGTGTTTGTGCACAGGCTGGGAATCGAGCCCAGGCCTTCCAAACCACCTCCTCTGCCCATGTTGGTAATCGAACCCAGGCCTCCCATACCACCTCCTCGTTAGTATCGTGGGCAGTATCCCTGCCTGTCACGTGGGAAACCGGGGTTCCTTTCCCCGACGGGGAGAGCTACTTGTTTCTTGCAGCTCTAATTCAAGCAAAGCAGTCCAAAGGTAGTGAAACGTAGTTGTTAGCTAAATATGTAGCACAAAAACACCTTCTAACTTGGAAACGTGCAGATCTGGCGGTCTCGTTGGCACCCTTCGATAGCTCAGCTGGTAGAGCGGAGGACTGTAGGTTCTATAGCAGTAATCCTTAGGTCGCTGGTTCAAATCCGGCTCGAAGGAGGAGCCTTTTTTTTTTTCTTTTTTTGTGAGTTTTAACAAGGTGTCGTTCAAGGACTCCAGCGAACGAGGGTTGTGTCTCCACAAAATTCATTCCCTGACCGGGAATCGAACCCGGGCCGCGGCGGTGAGAGCGCCGAATCCTAACCACTAGACCACCAGGGAGAGACTGGTGCCCTGCATCTGTGATGAGGTGTCCTTGTCTAAACAGTCTTCCAAGTGTCCTGACTCAGCACAGCCATGACGGTCAACAACGTCCTCTACCATGCTGTTGCTATGTGTTCCAAAAATCCCTGCAGTTGCCCGTTGGGGATGTAGCTCAGTGGTAGAGCGCATGCTTTGCATGTATGAGGTCCAGGGTTCAATCCCCTGCATCTCCAAGATACGGCCTCCCTTTTGGGCAGAGGCACATTCTGCATTCAACACTGACCCTCTAAGTTGGAAACGTGCAGATCTGGCAGGCCCAATCAATGAACATGACAATGAGTTCACTGTACTCCAATGGCCTCCACAGTCACCAGATCTCAATTCAATAGAGCACCTTTGGGATGTGGTGGAACGGGAGAATCGCATCATGGATGTGCAGCCGACAAATCTGCAGCAACTGCGTGATGCTATTATGTCAACGGAGGGATGTTTCCAGCACCTTGATGAATCAATGGCACAAAGAATTAAGGCAGTTCTGAAAGCAAAAGGGGGTCCAACCCAGTACTAGCAAGGTGTACCTAATAAAGTGGCCAGTGAGTGTTTAACTGTGGTTTACAATTATCAAAGGTCCTCATGAAGTGTTAATGTAATTGTCCTTTTCATGAATTCATGAGTTGAACCCTGGCCTCCCGCATGGCAGGCGAGAATTCTATCACTGAACCACCAATGCTTCCATGTCAGCCGGATTTGGCCTTGAAGAATGGATATTTACATATATCGGTGGATTCCAACGGCCGTAAAGAAGTGTTCATGCATTGGCCGGGAATCGAACCCGGGCCTCCCGCGTGGCAGGCGAGAATTCTACCACTGAACCACCAATGCTTAGATGTCAGCAAGGATAGAGAATGAATGGGGAATTTTGAGTGAGTTTAAGACTTAACTTTAGCGCGAGACCGTGGTTCAATTCCCCAACTGATCAATTAAAACTTGGTTGTATGTCTTTGAACCAAAAGAAAAGTTGATCATCAAAGGGTGTGTAGTTTCCGTAGTGTAGTGGTCATCACGTTCGCCTCACACGCGAAAGGTCCCCGCTTCGAAACCGGGCGGAAACACATTTATTCTCACCATTCCAGGACCATGGCGCTTTCTCTCTGTAGCCGTAGCATTATTGTAGTGAGATAATTGTGTAAAATGAAAACTGTCAATAACCAGTTCACAAAACATAGCTAGTTTGGCTTGAAACACCAGGTGAGCAAAGGATTTAGGCAAAAAGTGTTTGTGCACAGGCTGGGAATCGAGCCCAGGCCTTCCAAACCACCTCCTCTGCCCATGTTGGTAATCGAACCCAGGCCTCCCATACCACCTCCTCGTTAGTATCGTGGGCAGTATCCCTGCCTGTCACGTGGGAAACCGGGGTTCCTTTCCCCGACGGGGAGAGCTACTTGTTTCTTGCAGCTCTAATTCAAGCAAAGCAGTCCAAAGGTAGTGAAACGTAGTTGTTAGCTAAATATGTAGCACAAAAACACCTTCTAACTTGGAAACGTGCAGATCTGGCGGTCCCGTTGGCACCCTTCGATAACTCAGCTGGTAGAGCGGAGGACTGTAGGTTCTATAGCAGTAATCCTTAGGTCGCTGGTTCAAATCCGGCTCGAAGGAGGAGCCTTTTTTTTTTTCTTTTTTTGTGAGTTTTAACAAGGTGTCGTTCAAGGACTCCAGCGAACGAGGGTTGTGTCTCCACAAAATTCATTCCCTTACCGGGAATCGAACCCGGGCCGCGGCGGTGAGAGCGCCGAATCCTAACCACTAGACCACCAGGGAGAGACTGGTGCCCTGCATCTGTGATGAGGTGTCCTTGTCTAAACAGTCTTCCAAGTGTCCTGACTCAGCACAGCCATGACGGTCAACAACGTCCTCTACCATGCTGTTGCTATGTGTTCCAAAAATCCCTGCAGTTGCCCGTTGGGGATGTAGCTCAGTGGTAGAGCGCATGCTTTGCATGTATGAGGTCCAGGGTTCAATCCCCTGCATCTCCAAGATACGGCCTCCCTTTTGGGCAGAGGCACATTCTGCATTCAACACTGACCCTCTAAGTTGGAAACGTGCAGATCTGGCAGGCCCAATCAATGAACATGACAATGAGTTCACTGTTCTCCAATGGCCTCCACAGTCACCAGATGTCAATTCAATAGAGCACCTTTGGGATGTGGTGGAACGGGAGAATCGCATCATGGATGTGCAGCCCACAAATCTGCAGCAACTGCGTGATGCTATCATGTCAACGGAGGGATGTTTCCAGCACCTTGATGAATCAATGGCACAAAGAATTAAGGCAGTTCTGAAAGCAGTACTAGCAAGGTGTACCTAATAAAGTGGCCAGTGAGTGTATAACTGTGGTTTACAATTATCAAAGGTCCTCATGAAGTGTTAATGTAATTGTCCTTTTCATGAATTCATGAATTGAACCCTGGCCTCCCGCATGGCAGGCGAGAATTCTATCACTGAACCACCAATGCTTCCATGTCAGCCGAATTTGGCCTTGAAGAATGGATATTTACATATATCGGTGGTTTCCAACGGCCGTAAAGAAGTGTTCATGCATTGGCCGGGAATCGAACCCGGGCCTCCCGCGTGGCAGGCGAGAATTCTACCACTGAACCACCAATGCTTAGATGTCAGCAAGGATAGAGAATGAATGGGGAATTTTGAGTGAGTTTAAGACTTAACTTTAGCGCGAGACCGTGGTTCAATTCCCCAACTGATCAATTAAAACTTGGTTGTATGTCTTTGAACCAAAAGAAAAGTTGATCATCAAAGGGTGTGTAGTTTCCGTAGTGTAGTGGTCATCACGTTCGCCTCACACGCGAAAGGTCCCCGGTTCGAAACCGGGTGGAAACACATTTATTCTCACCATTCCAGGACCATGGCGCTTTCTCTCTGTAGCCGTAGCATTATTGTAGTGAGATAATTGTGTAAAATGAAAACTGTCAATAACCAGTTCACAAAACATAGCTAGTTTGGCTTGAAACACCAGGTGAGCAAAGGATTTAGGCAAAAAGTGTTTGTGCACAGGCTGGGAATCGAGCCCAGGCCTTCCAAACCACCTCCTCTGCCCATGTTGGTAATCGAACCCAGGCCTCCCATACCACCTCCTCGTTAGTATCGTGGGCAGTATCCCTGCCTGTCACGTGGGAAACCGGGGTTCCTTTCCCCGACGGGGAGAGCTACTTGTTTCTTGCAGCTCTAATTCAAGCAAAGCAGTCCAAAGGTAGTGAAACGTAGTTGTTAGCTAAATATGTAGCACAAAAACACCTTCTAACTTGGAAACGTGCAGATCTGGCGGTCCCGTTGGCACCCTTCGATAGCTCAGTTGGTAGAGCGGAGGACTGTAGGTTCTATAGCAGTAATCCTTAGGTCGCTGGTTCAAATCCGGCTCGAAGGAGGAGCCTTTTTTTTTCTTCTTTTTTGTGAGTTTTAACAAGGTGTCGTTCAAGGACTCCAGCGAACGAGGGTTGTGTCTCCACAAAATTCATTCCCTGACCGGGAATCGAACCCGGGCCGCGGCGGTGAGAGCGCCGAATCCTAACCACTAGACCACCAGGGAGAGACTGGTGCCCTGCATCTGTGATGAGGTGTCCTTGTCTAAACAGTCTTCCAAGTGTCCTGACTCAGCACAGCCATGACGGTCAACAACGTCCTCTACCATGCTGTTGCTATGTGTTCCAAAAATCCCTGCAGTTGCCCGTTGGGGATGTAGCTCAGTGGTAGAGCGCATGCTTTGCATGTATGAGGTCCAGGGTTCAATCCCCTGCATCTCCAAGATACGGCCTCCCTTTTGGGCAGAGGCACATTCTGCATTCAACACTGACCCTCTAAGTTGGAAACGTGCAGATCTGGCAGGCCCAATCAATGAACATGACAATGAGTTCACTGTACTCCAATGGCCTCCACAGTCACCAGATCTCAATTCAATAGAGCACCTTTGGGATGTGGTGGAACGGGAGAATCGCATCATGGATGTGCAGCCGACAAATCTGCAGCAACTGCGTGATGCTATCATGTCAACGGAGGGATGTTTCCAGCACCTTGATGAATCAATGGCACAAAGAATTAAGGCAGTTCTGAAAGCAAAAGGGGGTCCAACCCAGTACTAGCAAGGTGTACCTAATAAAGTGGCCAGTGAGTGTATAACTGTGGTTTACAATTATCAAAGGTCCTCATGAAGTGTTAATGTAATTGTCCTTTTCATGAATTCATGAATTGAACCCTGGCCTCCCGCATGGCAGGCGAGAATTCTATCACTGAACCACCAATGCTTCCATGTCAGCCGAATTTGGCCTTGAAGAATGGATATTTACATATATCGGTGGTTTCCAAAGAAGTGTTCATGCATTGGCCGGGAATCGAACCCGGGCCTCCCGCGTGGCAGGCGAGAATTCTACCACTGAACCACCAATGCTTAGATGTCAGCAAGGATAGAGAATGAATGGGGAATTTTGAGTGAGTTTAAGACTTAACTTTAGCGCGAGACCGTGGTTCAATTCCCCAACTGATCAATTCAAACTTGGTTGTATGTCTTTGAACCAAAAGAAAAGTTGATCATCAAAGGGTGTGTAGTTTCCATAGTGTAGTGGTCATCACGTTTGCCTCACACGCGAAAGGTCCCCGGTTCGAAACCGGGCGGAAACACATTTATTCTCACCATTCCAGGACCATGGCGCTTTCTCTCTGTAGCCGTAGCATTATTGTAGTGAGATAATTGTGTAAAATGAAAACTGTCAATAACCAGTTCACAAAACATAGCTAGTTTGGCTTGAAACACCAGGTGAGCAAAGGATTTAGGCAAAAAGTGTTTGTGCACAGGCTGGGAATCGAGCCCAGGCCTTCCAAACCACCTCCTCTGCCCATGTTGGTAATCGAACCCAGGCCTCCCATACCACCTCCTCGTTAGTATCGTGGGCAGTATCCCTGCCTGTCACGTGGGAAACCGGGGTTCCTTTCCCCGACGGGGAGAGCTACTTGTTTCTTGCAGCTCTAATTCAAGCAAAGCAGTCCAAAGGTAGTGAAACGTAGTTGTTAGCTAAATATGTAGCACAAAAACACCTTCTAACTTGGAAACGTGCAGATCTGGCGGTCCCGTTGGCACCCTTCGATAGCTCAGTTGGTAGAGCGGAGGACTGTAGGTTCTATAGCAGTAATCCTTAGGTCGCTGGTTCAAATCCGGCTCGAAGGAGGAGCCTTTTTTTTTCTTCTTTTTTGTGAGTTTTAACAAGGTGTCGTTCAAGGACTCCAGCGAACGAGGGTTGTGTCTCCACAAAATTCATTCCCTGACCGGGAATCGAACCCGGGCCGCGGCGGTGAGAGCGCCGAATCCTAACCACTAGACCACCAGGGAGAGACTGGTGCCCTGCATCTGTGATGAGGTGTCCTTGTCTAAACAGTCTTCCAAGTGTCCTGACTCAGCACAGCCATGACGGTCAACAACGTCCTCTACCATGCTGTTGCTATGTGTTCCAAAAATCCCTGCAGTTGCCCGTTGGGGATGTAGCTCAGTGGTAGAGCGCATGCTTTGCATGTATGAGGTCCAGGGTTCAATCCCCTGCATCTCCAAGATACGGCCTCCCTTTTGGGCAGAGGCACATTCTGCATTCAACACTGACCCTCTAAGTTGGAAACGTGCAGATCTGGCAGGCCCAATCAATGAACATGACAATGAGTTCACTGTACTCCAATGGCCTCCACAGTCACCAGATCTCAATTCAATAGAGCACCTTTGGGATGTGGTGGAACGGGAGAATCGCATCATGGATGTGCAGCCGACAAATCTGCAGCAACTGCGTGATGCTATCATGTCAACGGAGGGATGTTTCCAGCACCTTGATGAATCAATGGCACAAAGAATTAAGGCAGTTCTGAAAGCAAAAGGGGGTCCAACCCAGTACTAGCAAGGTGTACCTAATAAAGTGGCCAGTGAGTGTATAACTGTGGTTTACAATTATCAAAGGTCCTCATGAAGTGTTAATGTAATTGTCCTTTTCATGAATTGAACCCTGGCCTCCCGCATGGCAGGCGAGAATTCTATCACTGAACCACCAATGCTTCCATGTCAGCCGAATTTGGCCTTGAAGAATGGATATTTACATATATCGGTGGTTTCCAACGGCCGTAAAGAAGTGTTCATGCATTGGCCGGGAATCGAACCCGGGCCTCCCGCGTGGCAGGCGAGAATTCTACCACTGAACCACCAATGCTTAGATGTCAGCAAGGATAGAGAATGAATGGGGAATTTTGAGTGAGTTTAAGACTTAACTTTAGCGCGAGACCGTGGTTCAATTCCCCAACTGATCAATTAAAACTTGGTTGTATGTCTTTGAACCAAAAGAAAAGTTGATCATCAAAGGGTGTGTAGTTTCCGTAGTGTAGTGGTCATCACGTTCGCCTCACACGCGAAAGGTCCCCGGTTCGAAACCGGGTGGAAACACATTTATTCTCACCATTCCAGGACCATGGCGCTTTCTCTCTGTAGCCGTAGCATTATTGTAGTGAGATAATTGTGTAAAATGAAAACTGTCAATAACCAGTTCACAAAACATAGCAATTTGGCTTGAAACACCAGGTGAGCAAAGGATTTAGGCAAAAAGTGTTTGTGCACAGGCTGGGAATCGAGCCCAGGCCTTCCAAACCACCTCCTCTGCCCATGTTGGTAATCGAACCCAGGCCTCCCATACCACCTCCTCGTTAGTATCGTGGGCAGTATCCCTGCCTGTCACGTGGGAAACCGGGGTTCCTTTCCCCGACGGGGAGAGCTACTTGTTTCTTGCAGCTCTAATTCAAGCAAAGCAGTCCAAAGGTAGTGAAACGTAGTTGTTAGCTAAATATGTAGCACAAAAACACCTTCTAACTTGGAAACGTGCAGATCTGGCGGTCCCGTTGGCACCCTTCGATAGCTCAGTTGGTAGAGCGGAGGACTGTAGGTTCTATAGCAGTAATCCTTAGGTCGCTGGTTCAAATCCGGCTCGAAGGAGGAGCCTTTTTTTTTCTTCTTTTTTGTGAGTTTTAACAAGGTGTCGTTCAAGGACTCCAGCGAACGAGGGTTGTGTCTCCACAAAATTCATTCCCTGACCGGGAATCGAACCCGGGCCGCGGCGGTGAGAGCGCCGAATCCTAACCACTAGACCACCAGGGAGAGACTGGTGCCCTGCATCTGTGATGAGGTGTCCTTGTCTAAACAGTCTTCCAAGTGTCCTGACTCAGCACAGCCATGACGGTCAACAACGTCCTCTACCATGCTGTTGCTATGTGTTCCAAAAATCCCTGCAGTTGCCCGTTGGGGATGTAGCTCAGTGGTAGAGCGCATGCTTTGCATGTATGAGGTCCAGGGTTCAATCCCCTGCATCTCCAAGATACGGCCTCCCTTTTGGGCAGAGGCACATTCTGCATTCAACACTGACCCTCTAAGTTGGAAACGTGCAGATCTGGCAGGCCCAATCAATGAACATGACAATGAGTTCACTGTACTCCAATGGCCTCCACAGTCACCAGATCTCAATTCAATAGAGCACCTTTGGGATGTGGTGGAACGGGAGAATCGCATCATGGATGTGCAGCCGACAAATCTGCAGCAACTGCGTGATGCTATCATGTCAACGGAGGGATGTTTCCAGCACCTTGATGAATCAATGGCACAAAGAATTAAGGCAGTTCTGAAAGCAAAAGGGGGTCCAACCCAGTACTAGCAAGGTGTACCTAATAAAGTGGCCAGTGAGTGTATAACTGTGGTTTACAATTATCAAAGGTCCTCATGAAGTGTTAATGTAATTGTCCTTTTCATGAATTCATGAATTGAACCCTGGCCTCCCGCATGGCAGGCGAGAATTCTATCACTGAACCACCAATGCTTCCATGTCAGCCGAATTTGGCCTTGAAGAATGGATATTTACATATATCGGTGGTTTCCAAAGAAGTGTTCATGCATTGGCCGGGAATCGAACCCGGGCCTCCCGCGTGGCAGGCGAGAATTCTACCACTGAACCACCAATGCTTAGATGTCAGCAAGGATAGAGAATGAATGTGGAATTTTGAGTGAGTTTAAGACTTAACTTTAGCGCGAGACCGTGGTTCAATTCCCCAACTGATCAATTAAAACTTGGTTGTATGTCTTTGAACCAAAAGAAAAGTTGATCATCAAAGGGTGTGTAGTTTCCGTAGTGTAGTGGTCATCACGTTCGCCTCACACGCGAAAGGTCCCTGGTTCGAAACCGGGCGGAAACACATTTATTCTCACCATTCCAGGACCATGGCGCTTTCTCTCTGTAGCCGTAGCATTATTGTAGTGAGATAATTGTGTAAAATGAAAACTGTCAATAACCAGTTCACAAAACATAGCTAGTTTGGCTTGAAACACCAGGTGAGCAAAGGATTTAGGCAAAAAGTGTTTGTGCACAGGCTGGGAATCGAGCCCAGGCCTTCCAAACCACCTCCTC
Organism: Argentina silus; assembly: GCF_951799395.1. NCBI lineage: Eukaryota > Metazoa > Chordata > Actinopteri > Argentiniformes > Argentinidae > Argentina > Argentina silus. The sequence goes on along the minus strand of NC_139676.1, from coordinate 1,094,209 downwards.
TGCCCATGTTGGTAATCGAACCCAGGCCTCCCATACCACCTCCTCGTTAGTATCGTGGGCAGTATCCCTGCCTGTCACGTGGGAAACCGGGGTTCCTTTCCCCGACGGGGAGAGCTACTTGTTTCTTGCAGCTCTAATTCAAGCAAAGCAGTCCAAAGGTAGTGAAACGTAGTTGTTAGCTAAATATGTAGCACAAAAACACCTTCTAACTTGGAAACGTGCAGATCTGGCGGTCCCGTTGGCACCCTTCGATAGCTCAGTTGGTAGAGCGGAGGACTGTAGGTTCTATAGCAGTAATCCTTAGGTCGCTGGTTCAAATCCGGCTCGAAGGAGGAGCCTTTTTTTTTCTTCTTTTTTGTGAGTTTTAACAAGGTGTCGTTCAAGGACTCCAGCGAACGAGGGTTGTGTCTCCACAAAATTCATTCCCTGACCGGGAATCGAACCCGGGCCGCGGCGGTGAGAGCGCCGAATCCTAACCACTAGACCACCAGGGAGAGACTGGTGCCCTGCATCTGTGATGAGGTGTCCTTGTCTAAACAGTCTTCCAAGTGTCCTGACTCAGCACAGCCATGACGGTCAACAACGTCCTCTACCATGCTGTTGCTATGTGTTCCAAAAATCCCTGCAGTTGCCCGTTGGGGATGTAGCTCAGTGGTAGAGCGCATGCTTTGCATGTATGAGGTCCAGGGTTCAATCCCCTGCATCTCCAAGATACGGCCTCCCTTTTGGGCAGAGGCACATTCTGCATTCAACACTGACCCTCTAAGTTGGAAACGTGCAGATCTGGCAGGCCCAATCAATGAACATGACAATGAGTTCACTGTACTCCAATGGCCTCCACAGTCACCAGATCTCAATTCAATAGAGCACCTTTGGGATGTGGTGGAACGGGAGAATCGCATCATGGATGTGCAGCCGACAAATCTGCAGCAACTGCGTGATGCTATCATGTCAACGGAGGGATGTTTCCAGCACCTTGATGAATCAATGGCACAAAGAATTAAGGCAGTTCTGAAAGCAAAAGGGGGTCCAACCCAGTACTAGCAAGGTGTACCTAATAAAGTGGCCAGTGAGTGTATAACTGTGGTTTACAATTATCAAAGGTCCTCATGAAGTGTTAATGTAATTGTCCTTTTCATGAATTCATGAATTGAACCCTGGCCTCCCGCATGGCAGGCGAGAATTCTATCACTGAACCACCAATGCTTCCATGTCAGCCGAATTTGGCCTTGAAGAATGGATATTTACATATATCGGTGGTTTCCAACGGCCGTAAAGAAGTGTTCATGCATTGGCCGGGAATCGAACCCGGGCCTCCCGCGTGGCAGGCGAGAATTCTACCACTGAACCACCAATGCTTAGATGTCAGCAAGGATAGAGAATGAATGGGGAATTTTGAGTGAGTTTAAGACTTAACTTTAGCGCGAGACCGTGGTTCAATTCCCCAACTGATCAATTCAAACTTGGTTGTATGTCTTTGAACCAAAAGAAAAGTTGATCATCAAAGGGTGTGTAGTTTCCGTAGTGTAGTGGTCATCACGTTTGCCTCACACGCGAAAGGTCCCCGGTTCGAAACCGGGCGGAAACACATTTATTCTCACCATTCCAGGACCATGGCGCTTTCTCTCTGTAGCCGTAGCATTATTGTAGTGAGATAATTGTGTAAAATGAAAACTGTCAATAACCAGTTCACAAAACATAGCTAGTTTGGCTTGAAACACCAGGTGAGCAAAGGATTTAGGCAAAAAGTGTTTGTGCACAGGCTGGGAATCGAGCCCAGGCCTTCCAAACCACCTCCTCTGCCCATGTTGGTAATCGAACCCAGGCCTCCCATACCACCTCCTCGTTAGTATCGTGGGCAGTATCCCTGCCTGTCACGTGGGAAACCGGGGTTCCTTTCCCCGACGGGGAGAGCTACTTGTTTCTTGCAGCTCTAATTCAAGCAAAGCAGTCCAAAGGTAGTGAAACGTAGTGAGTGGTTGTCCATCAGTCGTGTTCTTTGCGACAATGACCTTTCTGGTTGTCATTGTAGCTGTTTACACAACAAGGATGAACTGCCCCAAACCAGGTGATTGTCATGTATTGGGCCAGTTCTATTTCGGTCCCTTCACCTAGCTCCTATGTCTTCAGTGTTCACCAGGGCTCATATTCACAAAGCATCTTAAAGTAGGAAAGTTGATCTAGGATCAGTTTAGCCTTTTAGATCAGATTGAATAAGATTACATGGAAAGGTGGGGGACCTGATCCTAGATCAGCACTCTTACTCTGAGACACTTTGTGGATATGGGCTTTGTTGGAGTTGGAGCTAAAGTTAGCTCGCTAACTCCCTTTGATCGCTTCCGTAGTATATAACCTGAGTAGTTGAAAAGTGCATTTATTAGGTTTTTTGGAAGGCACATATCACAAGCTTTAGACCCAAGAAGACAGCCACCAGAGGAACAATCAGAGTGAGTAAACTTACGACTTTATTACAAACTGTGGCTTGGCGGGGTCATTTTTATTTCGATACTTGACAAGTATCACCAGTGACAGAACCACACAAGTGTTCACCGGTTTTGTACATGGAGGGTGCTTTAGTAGAGTCAGTGTGATCTGGGTGGATGAGAGAGGTGCTGAGCTGCAGGGAGACTCCAGATACCAGGGTGTCATACAGGGCGTCTGACTGTGACACTCCAGAGGCCATTGTCTTACCATGCTTACAATGGGTCAGGAAAACCTTTCAGCCTCAAACAATATAATAAGAAGAACATATGCCATTTAGCTAACGCTTTTATCCAAAGCCACTTACATTGCAGTGAGTGCATACATTTCAGTATATATGTGTTAGGGTTAGGGTTAGGGCCATGCTCTACCAACTGATTGGTAGTTTTTTTTTTCAGCGAATATCATAATTACATGATAGAATGACTAGCAAAGGAGTTCAAAAGTTGAGTGTGCGGAATTTATTAAGTTTGACAATGAGGACGAATCTCATTGCCAAACTTTCCCATAATTCAGTGTGTTTGTGTGTGCGTGTGTGTGCGTGTGTATGCACGCGCGCGTGTGTGAATTTGAGTGTCTGTGGCACAGACTCTGTGCATGCATGCATTTATGTGTTTGTGCATGTGTGCATGCAGGTGTGTGTGTGTGTGTGTGTGTGTGTGTGTGTGTGTGTGTGTGTGTGTGTGTGTGTGTGTGTGTGTGTGTGTGTGTGTGTTTGTTTGTTTGTGTCCATGTGTGCGGGCGTGCATGCGTGTTTGTCCGTGTGTGTATGTATGTTTGAGAGTTTTTAATTCAACTCTAGGGCTCATTTAGTTGAGTCTTCAGTTGAGTATTACTGGAACTCTTCCTACTCTCAGAAATTGATGTGCTTCTTATACCACTTCGCTTCTTCCGCCACAAGTTCCCATCTAATCTGATTATCTCAACTCACCATCTCTAACGGGAGCACAAGTCATTTCAAATTCAAGGTATGAGTGGGACTTGTGTGAAAATGTGCCGTTGTTACAGAGAATACATTGACCTGCGTTTGTATTGGGACATTGAAGCATTCTTTCTTCTTTTGGCTCGATATTTTAAAAGTTTGAATTTGAAATCAAACTGTTCATATGAGGTTAAATGCTGCCCTGTCTAAATATGTACGCAGGGCACGAGTATGGTCACACTGCTACAATGTTAACTAAGACTCTGTTTCTGACTGAAGTGCTGCTGACCTAAAAACATACACGTTTACTGTAACCCTTCTAATTCCATGTCCTGCTGAGCTAAAAGTGTGCAGGTTTACCGTCACGCAAATGAATACATTATCTATGAAGTAATGAGACAAATGAACATAACAAAATATAACATGGTTCATGAGAAAAGAGTGGTCCAAAAAAAGTGAAAAAACATTGTGAATGTGTCAATGTGTATTTAGGGTTAGGGTTAGAACCAATACATTAATTAGCAGAGGTTGTGCTGATCTAGGATCAGGTAGGACCTGCACTCTTACTCTGAGACACTTTGTGGATACAGGTTTTAAGGTGCACATACTGTACTCAGTCATTGAAGGTGTAGGAGTCAGTGGAAGGGGCAAGGGAGTGGATTGGAATCAGGCCATAGATGAGCCCATGCTGCTCTTTGGAGACATCTCCCCCACCTACCGTACAGATCAAGGATCAGCTCGTCAGTTCTCTGAGCCTCAAGCCTAACTGAACTGGGAAACAAATGAAACTGATCCTGGGGCAGAATTTAGCAATCCATTTAACCCTCAGAGGAGTACAGCAGGGTCTCTACAGTGGCTACATGTCAGAATTAGATTTTGATTCCTTGTTTCAGCACTGTACTCTGATTAGGGTATAATAGTCCTGTGACATATTTCCTTTATTCTTTTCTCCAGAGGTACCTTAAATTACTCTATACAGTATACTAACCCCTCACTATACAGTATGGTCTTTTGGATGCTGCCTTAATCTTCCTCACCAAATGTTCAGGTTTGACCTCTGCATCTCCCTCTGTGATGAAGAGCTCTGTGCAGATCTTGTTGAAAAGTATGGGTTCTCCTTGTTTAGCTATTCTCTGAAATACACATTCACACTTTGGCACACAACAACGCAAGTTAGGTGTCCTTTTCCCGAGGGGCCCATGCCTGCGTATCCAAAGACGCAAGAATGACACTTCAGTCTCGTTGAAAGCGTCGGTTCGAACCCCGCCTAGTTTGAAGCTGTCTCCGTGCTCAAAGAAGCTGTTGGACGACGTCCGTCTGAATGTGGTCTCCGAAGGATGTGCCGCACGCTTTACATTGTTTCTCCACCTCCTCTGTTTCCACGCCCACGGTCGTCCAAGCTGACAAAGAAGCATGGCTGTGCGATGAGGATGGCATTCGAACCCACGCGTGCAGAGCACAATGGATTAGCAGTCCATCGCCTTCACCACATGGCCACCTCGACCTACGCTCGTATTGGTAGCCTATTCCACCGGATACTTAAAGCCAGGACGTGAAGAAAGGCTTTTTAAAAGTGGAATTTTGCTGCTACTTGGGGAAACATCTGTTGAACCATTGAGCCAAAGGACTTTGATTTGGTGGACCCAGCTTGTGAAAGTTTTCGTCAAAGGGCTCGTCCAGGATTTGAACCCGGGACCTCTCACACCCGAAGCGAGAATCATACCACTAGACCAACGAACCGTCTGACACCACCTTGCCCCTACACCGCAACGGAGCCTCAGGTTGTGGGAAGTGTCTGCACTGTCTGCATAAAAAGGACTATCTCATTCGCAACGCTGGCAAGGTGACCCATCTGCTGAAGCGGCGACCCAAGACACTTTGATGGAGTCGTCCGATCTGGTGAAAGGCTAAATCAGAGGGCTCGTCAGGGATTGAACCCAGGACCTCTCGCACCCTAAACGAGAATCATACCCCTAGACCAACGAGCCACCTACTAACGGATGCCCCTTCCCCGCAATGGAGCCTCAGGTTGGGGGACGTTTCCGCCCAGTCGGCAAAAAGCAGGGAGTTTACTTCCACTGTGTGTGCATTGTTGTAAAAATGTTCTCACCCCCCCACCCTCCCTTGTTTACTGAGTAATCCAGCCCATGAAAAAAAGGTGACAAGAAAGACCCCGTGGTGAAAATAGCTGCTTTCCAAGCAGTCGGCCCGGGTTGATGTGACAGATCATTGAATGTGACTAACTGTAGGAGGAAGCAGAATTGTGTTTTCAAGCACTTACCCACAGAGAGGTGAATCCTGGTGTCGTCGGCAGGCTTCATGGTTCGGTCAGATCCACACCAGTTTGTCCCAGCATCCTCTACTTTCAGATTTCTGATGGTGAAGTGTGTCAGTCTGGGGTAATCCCCTTTTCACATGGACACAAGGATAAACACACCACACCATGGCAATCCTCTCAACGTGTTTCGGTCACATTGTCTGATTTGAATTAGCTCCAATCTGTGAAATTCATTGGTCAAAATATTACATTTCAATCATTATCATAGTGCATTCACATTATTGAGGACTAAGTCTGCAGAATACCTCTGCTACACAACAGTACATTTATTAATGATGGACTAGAAGACCAGATTAGACTCACCTTCAACATGCAGGTGCAAAATAATAGTTGAATAATGTTTTTTCACTTCAGTCAAAAATAAACGAGCAAAATCCACAACTCATTCTCACCACATCGTAGACTGCTATGTCAACACTGAGCATGTTCAGATCTCACAGCTCACTACAGAGACACAGCACAGTAAAAAAAACACAAAAAGGAAGTGCTGATATCATTAGAGTTAGGTTTCTCAGAATAACTAGATCTGGAGCTGATAAACAATAATTCATATGTTGACGTTTTTTTCACAGCCACTGTGACTTGAATCTAGTTCACAAGACTGATTTTTCTGCAGATGGATTTTGATGGCGCCAGCCTTGATTTAAATGTGTATATCTATTTACAGTTGAATGAGCGTGCCTGGCGGACATCCTGAAGAAATCGCACCCTCGCCATTTGTCAATTCCTTTGCAATTGTAATGTGTCTCACACCTTGTCCTTTGTTGGGAATGATACTTAAGGAGAAGGACAGGAAGATGTTCTTTGAGTTTTGGGTCATATGTTGCTTTGAAACTGTTAAATTGGTTATTTTGTTGATACTCTATTCTCATTCTTCCTATGTGCATTAATGTGAGGTTGTGCGCTAGATAAAGCTTCTGTTAATACAGCACAACATAATCATGACCAGGTTCTCTCATTGAATGTTGAATGTTCACATGCATCATGTTATGGAAAATACATTCATAGAACTATTTTCAGGTTATACACTTTCATATGACTGATACAACTTGTGTAACTACTGTGATGACATTTTCTCTTGCCACTCCTCTAAAGTTCTATAGCCATTGTTCTGAGAAGCACTGTATGATTTACCACATGAACAGCTGTGATCTCTGAGGGAGTGGTAGGAGAGAGCAATAGTGGGGGGACAGGCGCATCCTGTCGATAGGTGTGAAATGTTGAACGGCGATTAATCAATAAGAAAGTCTCCCCATTGTTCATTCTCTCCCGCCCTTTCTCACGTAAGCACAGGCCCATCAGCCGATAGCCTTGGCGGCGCCTGTGTTATGTTTAAACTGTATAAAAGACGAACCTGATCATTGTCTCTTTAGACTTGTGCTGAACGGACCCCCGGTTCTACGCTGGGCTGCTGTTACGCTCTTGTCTCTTGTTTGCAAGCAATAAATACCGGACTCAGATATTGTGGCTACTCAGGACTTGTTTCTTGATTCTTACCTCCGAAGAGCTAAAGTACAGAGTGGTAAATCCTAGACTTCCACCACAATCATCATCGAGACGTAGAGATAGTTAGCTACTGCTATTGGCATGAGCGTAAACTCCTCACAAGACAATTTATCTTAACTTGAAGGCAAGTAAAATAGCATTTTGGGTATTCTTAATGAATCTAGGATCCGATATGATAGATTGTCTGTCACACAGGGATGAGCAAAGTATTGTCTATCATTGTTAACCCATGAAATATACTTTGGAGTCAGATATAATGTAATGTTAACTTATGTTAGTTGGTCATGCGACCACTTGTTTTGAGTTCGATTCATCATGTTCATACCTGTTAGAAGTATTTATTGGTAATAAATGTAATAATAATGAGGATGTAGACATTTTCTATGGCTATGGATCATTATCATAGTGCATGCATCATCATTATTGAGGAATAGGTCTGCCTCTGCTACACAACATCAGTGCATTAATGATGAACAAGAAGACCAGCTTACACTCACCTTCAACATGCAGTTGCACCTGACTAATCAGTGCGATGAAGCCCGCTTCGGTTCTCTTAACATTCACTCCACACCAGTATGGCCCAGCATCCTGTTCAGACAGGTCAGTGATGGTCACAGTTTAGACTCCCTCATTCTTGTTGTCAGACAATGAGAATCTCCCTAGTGTCTGTTTACCATCATATGTAACAGAAATATTTCTAATATACGCACAGGGTCCTTGCTGCACCAGGAGATTAACCTGCCTCCTCGCATTCCTTTGGCTGCTGAGTCCCTTCCTCCGGGCAATGGCTTGTACAAGGACCACTTTTGGAGAAGAAAATCACAGTCAGCAAGCTGTTAATCTGGAACCAACCCTCCAAAAATGGATGCATTCAAACAGTCAAACAAAGCATTTACAGTAAACAAAGTGATTGTGATTGGCTATTTGGTTGGGGAGGAACCGTGGTTTAGACTTGGCATCCCTTGTTGTTCACGGGCTGGTCACACCATTCGTCCCATCTGCGGAGTCAGCACCCTGTTAGAGATAAGATACCTACTCTGGTATGTCCCCCCTAGCCTGGTACTTTTCCACTTTTGCTCTTTGTGTAAGCGTGTGTTGCGACATCTTTCTTGATGACCTGGCTTAACCTCTCTATGTATTAATCCAACGTACTATGGGACTAATGCTTGATTCATCCCATTTATCAACAGACCATCACATTAGTAAATTTAGCACACTGCAGTAATGTATTTTTATTATAGCAATAATAAACTGTTTTTATCAAATATAATTTCTAACAACGCATTCCGCATCCAATAGTGAAAAACACCCGAGACATTTTTCAGTACCTTTCGTTGCTAATGCTCATGGTTTAGTAATGCTAATGCTCATGGCTTAGTTATGCTAGCTCTCAGAAAACCAGCGGGGTCTCGTCAATGTAAACATCAACAGAAGTGTGTTGCTGTGTAGCGCTGGATCAACCATTCCATAGAATGCTGCTCATGTTCTATTTCTAGAGGTCACATGGTAACGCATTTCTGAAAAGTCTTTATGATACATCTATGATTATTATTAATTATTTTCAAAACTATGTGTTGCTATGCAACCTTTCGATATAGAACATTAGCAACATTCTATGGAATGTTCAATCCGCTCCAGATAACAACTTCAGTTGATGTTTACATCGACACAAACCAGCTGATTTTTAGAGCAAAACGGGCTGAAAAATGCCTCAGTGTTTTTCAGGTTTGGACTGCTGCCTGCCGTTTTTACGTCCGTGTTTTCTTTTTTGTTGGGTTCGCGATCGTGCAGAGGGAAGCGACGGCAGCGACTTCGGAGAGGGTATGTGACGATAGTTGGACCATATCTGAAAGATAGTTTGACAATATCTGAACGATAGTTAGACAACCACTCGATATGTGTTGCTAAAACAACACAGCACACGTAGGTGACGAGCAAGCGAGCTAGTTCAAGCTAAAGCTAACTATGCTACCACCGTAGCTACTGACGGACCAACAGTCATGCCATTACACAGATGCATTTATTGACTATGTGTCTACTGTAAAATGTAATTGAACGTGACATACCTGCTTCGAGGTCGCTGTCCTCTCAAAAAGGAAACAGGAACAACAACCTGTCGTAGAAATGGCAGTCCGCAGTCCACGCAGTCCCGCAGCAAACCTGAAAAACACCGAGGCGTTTCTCAGTACCTTTCGTTGCTAATGCTAATGGTGTAGTAATGCCAGCGCTCAGAAGACCAGCTGGATCTAGTCAATGTCAACATCATCAGAGGTGTGTTGCTGCGTAGCGCTGGATCAAACATAGAATGTTGCTCGTGTTCTATTTCTAGAGGTCACATGGTAACGCATTTTTGAAAAGTGTTCATGATATGTGTCATGTATGATTATTACTCGTTATTTTCAAAACTGTGTGTTGCTATGCAACCTTTCAATGTAGAACATCAGCAACATTCTATGGAATGTTCAATCCGCTCCAGATAACAACAAACTTCAGTTGAGATTTAGCATAAGCAACGAAAGGCACTGAAAAATGCCTTGGTGTTTTTCAGGTTTGACTGCGAGAGTGCGTGGACTGCGGCCTGCCGTCTCTATGACAGGTTGTTGTTCGTGTCTTCTTTTTTTGCAGGGTTCGAGATCGTGAAGAGGGAAGCGACAGCGACTTCGAAAACGGTATGTGGCATTTAATTACATTTTACAGTAGACACATATCGAACACATTGTTTGTGCAATGACTATTTTGCGAGAAGCAATGGTAGCATTGTTAGCTGCTAGATTGCTAAGTAACCCGTTGACAGTTTCTAAGAGTTAGCTCGCCCGCTTTAAGCCTTTAGCTTGAACTAGCAAGCTTGCTAGCCAGCTCCATGCATTTTGCCAAGGAATGTACATTTTGGCCTTGCGCTATGTTATTTCGTATTCTAGCAACACATATTCAGTGGTGCAATGTCATTATTGTCCGTAGAGAGGACTGATCCATGAGGACATTTACATTACATTTATGGCATTTAGCAGATGCCTTTATCCAAAGTGACTGACAACAAATACATTTGTCTAAGTAAGTGAATCATCTATCCATCAGTCATCATAAGATAAAGTAATCAATGCTCGGACCAGTGGCCATAGGCAGTCACAATGCTAGAAGAAGGACATTTTTATTATTATCAGGAGAGAAACTTGTAGGAGGGACCGTTAAGATGTAGGTCTTCAATCTACAGCGGAAGATTGGTAGTGACTCTGCAGTCATGACAGCAGTAGGAAGCTCATTCTACCAGCGGGTCGCCAGGACAGTGAAAAGCCATGACCGAAGGGGCGGCGGTGCCAGGCGGCCAGTCGTGGGTCTTGAATCTGATGAGAGCTGCTACCGGGAGCCAGTGAAGGGTGCGGAGGAGGGGAGTGACATGGGAGAATTTGGGGAGTTTGAACACCAGACTGGCGGCAGCATTCTGGATGAGCTGTCGAGGCAATTCAATAGTCTCGCATCGAATACCTGTACCTGTATTAATACCTTCTTTTTAATATCATTGCTATTTTGTTCTAAATGTGTTTGTCTTTTGTTAGACATCATCTATGAGCTGGTTCAGTTTGGGGTGATGGTGGGGAGGCCCCTGGTGGTGGTTAGTACAGTTCTTTCACTGTGACTTTGTTGACAAGTCCATATGACTCTCTGCTCTCTCTCTTGTGTTTCCTGTTAGCAACCTGGTGGGTTTGTGGAGCGTCTGTACTCTCTTCTGCACTCCTGCCTGCCTGCCTGCCAGCAACATGGAATCAGAGGCTGAGAGATGGCTGGTGCAGCTGAAAGTACAGACATGTTCTGATGTTGTTACTGTTCCTTCTCTCTAGCATTTAGCATCCAATCTATAGTTCAGTTTAAATGGATACTGTGAATTAGCAGTAATTCAGAGCTTAACTCAGGGCGGGCTGATGATGCTTCTGGAGGTTCCCTGGTACTTCAAACCAGTCTCTGGTCATTGGAGTTTCCAGCCTCCTGGAGCACCACCTCCAGCTCCTCATGGAGTCCTCCTAGACACACACACACACACACACACACACACACACACACACACACACACACACACACACAGGCTTTTAAGTAATAGGAAAAAGTAGTTTAAATGATTGTAAGTAATTGTATTCTGACCATTATTTTTTCACTTCCCCCTCCCCTCTCTCTCTCTCTTTCTTTCTCTCTTAGGAATTCCATAGGGTCAGACCTCATCGGTCACCCCAAAGAATGGGAAGTTCTTCAGTGAAATCCAATAAGTATTCCAGTTAAGGTTTAAAAAATAACCTCACGTCTTCTTGTTATGTCCCCCCCCCCCACCCCCCCGATCTGCAGGACCACAGGAGCCTCACTGATTTGTTACGGATGGGGGTTGTGCTTCCCAGTGCGTCCCCCTACTTGCCTCCCTCCGTCCGTCCACTGTGCCACCTCAATCACATACTTATCACCAGCACCTGTGTGTAATTGTCACTCATGCAATATGTACCCTCACTTCCCTTCACTCCCGCTTCGTCTTCACCTTTGTTGGTCGCTTTGTGAGCGTAAGTCATACGAGTATACAAGTACTGTTTTGAGACTGTGATCTCCTCTTTGATTTCGAGCATTGAGTCCCTATTTTTGTGTCCTGTTTTGACTACTCATCCAAAGTAAAGATCCTTTTGTTTAGTACCGCTAACTACTTGTCCGCCTCTCTTTCTCTCCACCGCACCTGGGTCCGTTAACATGCCTAAACCTTACACTGATTTGTGTCTTTGCCACTTTACTTTCATCCTACAGATACTTAGAATATATATTTGCAAATAAATGAGTAATAGAGTAGCTCAAATGTATTTCCTGTCTCTGTTTTCTTTTCTTTTGGTGACACTTCACACAAAGGGGTTTCCGTTATAATGGGTTCATAATTCAGTTTGCACATTATAAGCATGTGTTGCATTTATAAAGCATTAGTAACAGCGCAGCCACATATTTTCAAACTACTTTAATTGTCATTATCTACGAATGAATCATTAAAAGAGAATATCGTGACTATTTCTGTATTTTTGAAACCTCTTGTTTTGTGTCTGAATTGAATCAATGAATCAATGCGTAGTTCGTACAAATATAATCTATGAATCGAATCACTGTTTTATCTCATTCAGCCACGGAATCCCTAGTTTAACAGCGTCAACTTTAGAAGCAGCATTACTGTTAAGTGTCACTTTCATTTTGTATAGTGTGCCCATGGCATTGGGCTGCATGGAATCCACACGCATACACACCACACTAAGGGCATGTGACAGGGACCCGTGTCTGCTTATTAGCGCTACGTTTAGAACTGTAAACTGAGATCATACAAATTTTCCTGTAACATCACTTTAATAGTCAATAAACTCATGAATCCTTATGCATAAGTGCTTTGTTATTTCCTTTCAAACCCTTCCTGTAAGTCCCTTTCACATGTCAAGAAGTAACTTACTGTAAGTAATGATAAAATGCTAAGGGTAGCTGTGATCGAAATAGAAAAATACCTTCCAGAAGAAAAACAAATGAGGTTCCCAATGCCTTTAGGATTGCTTCCTGTGCGACCATGGCCCGTTCACACGTGAAGAAGTAACTTAGAAAACAATAAAAATCACCAGGGAGCTTTGATGGCGAAGAGGTTAAGGCGTAGGATTACTAATCCAATGGGGTCTCCCTGTGCAGCTTTGAACCCTGCTCTCAGCGTAAACACAGCTGTGTCCCTATTTATGTACAAGATGTTGGCCCACTTTTGGAAACCTGATGTAAAACAAATCGAGCTGCAATTGCAGGATGGTTAAGGCGTTTGCTTTAAAATCAAACATATTTCCCAATGCCTTTGGCATTTCCTTTCAAACCCTTTGCCTGCAAGGCTGTGTCATTTTCATGTTTCAAAATGTACAAAAGTGTAAGGAACAATGACATGCAAAGGGAAGCTGTGATGGCCGAGTGGTTAAGGTGTTGGACTTGAAATCCATTGGGGTTTCCCCGCGCATGTTCGAACCCTGCTCACAGCGCAGGGGAAACGACATCCCTCTTAAAGGACGACATGTTGGTCCACCTTTGGAAAAATGAGTTGTTGAGACGCAATTGCGTGGTGGTGTAAAATGCAATTGTGGTTCCCAATGTCTTTGGGACCTCCTTTCCTGTGTAGCCCATGGCCCTTTCAAATTTGAAGAAGTAACGTAGAAACATTTAAACAACAATGAAAGGCTAAGGGCAGCTGTGATGACGGAGTGGTTAAGGATAAGGACCCGAAATCCAATGGGATTCCTTTGCTTTCTCAAAGTGTTGTTGCGCATGTATTTGTGTAATGTAAGTTGCATCCTCGTAACATGGCTTCTGTGAATTGATATTCAAAAGTCTCTATATGAGGCTTCCTTAATAAGCAAACTCTGGTCCGTGTCTAGATCTTGAAAAGATTTTGTCTTTACTACAGACCAGGCAGTGCAGAAGCCAGTATAGCTGTGATGGCCGAGAGGTTAAGGCGTTGGACTCGAAATCCAATGGGGTCTCCCCGCGCAGGTTCGAACCCTGCTCACAGCGCACAGTTTACAAAATTGAGTCTATGTATTTGAACAGAACAAAGTAAAGACCAGCAATGTTGCTTACTGAAATTAAAGTGTGTTGTTACACATGTATTTGTGTGATGAAAGTTGCAAAAGAAGCCTCAATTTCTCTTTCGTTTTCTTCTTTTTTCTCCTTTTTCTTCTGCCCCCTTCTTCCCCCCCCTTAACAGACTATTGTTCCCCAGCTTGATGCTAAGGGAAGAGAAAGAGAGAGAGAGAAATTGAAGCTTCTTTTCCATTATTTACTAGTTTATTTATCAGTATGTATTCTAAACGATTAAAGAAAAATAAAAAATATTGCCTTTTCCGTTTTTGAATGGGGGGGAAGAGTGGATCGGAAGGTCACCGGTTTGAATCCCACCAGCGCCAGAAATAAAAACAGGCAAAGTCTCCCAAAGTGTTGTTTTGTGTAAATTCAAGAGCCAATATCTTGCTTCTTGTGACATAACAAACAGAAGTTTAAGAACACTTGCTGTTGTTTTAATGATGTTTAATGACTGTGCTATGGGCCTACAGGTCTGTTGCTCTATTCAAGTTGCGTGTGTATCTTTGTTTATGCATCTGAAATGATCAGACCTCTGTTTCTTTCTCTTATGGACTGCATCACTCGCTATTAGCAATGTGTCAAATTGATTGAATAAAACTCAGATAAAAGATTTATATTTGAAAATAGATTTTTTTTTATTGAAATAAACACAAAAAACCTGTGAGCTGCCTCCTACACACTGGACAGCACACCCTGACCTACCATAGATGGTAGGGCATCCACGCCAGGAGCCTGTGGGTGAAAAAGTGCTCTGGTGTTGGGGCCTGGTTAGAGTGGCTCGTACCAGAGTTTCGAGTTTGGCCGCAGCCTCTGGTTCTCCCACAGGGTGGATGCAATCATCGCTGGTCTTGCTGTGGAATGGTCTTCTTCATCTCTGCCGGCAGCCAGAATGAATCGGGCGCCTGACCGAGAAAGGCAGGGGCAGCAGGACAATAGAGAGGACCAGGAGGGGCAGCAGGACCAAGGAGAGGACCAGGAGGGGCAGCAGGACCAAGGAGAGGACCAGGAGGGGCAGCAGGACCAGTAGTAGGGAAAACACCCACATCGGACTCATCTTTAAAAAAAAAAGAAAAAAAAGAAGCCAAACTCAGTGAATTACACATGCATCATCATATCAGAGTTATTTAACACACACACACACACACACACACACACACACACACACACACACACACACACACACACACACACACACACACACACACAGAAACAGACACAAATAGACACACAAACACAGGTAAAAACCTGCCTGCCTGAATGATTACAGGCCAGTAGCACTCACTCCAATCATCATGAAGTGTTTTGAGAGAGTGGTACTGGCACACATTAAGAGCAGCATACTGGACACCCTAGACCCCCTGCAGTATGCCTACCGGCCCAACAGGTCCACCTCAGACGCTATCGCTGCTGTCCTCCAGTATTCCCTCTCTCACCTGGAAAACAAAGACTCCTACATCAGGATGCTCTTTATAGACTACAGCTCCGCTTTTAATACGGTCATCCCCCACAGACTCATCCACAAAATGTCCACACTTGGCCTGCACCCCACCCTCTGTGACTGGCTCCTAGACTTTTTGACTGGCAGGCCCCAGTCTGTCAGATTGGTAATAGGACTTCAGCCAGCATTATTACAAATGTTGGCACTCCATAGGGATGCGTCCTCAGCCCCATCCTCTACACCCTGTTCACCCCTTGACTGTGTCGCCTCCCACAAGGACAACATCATCCTAAAGTTTGCGGACGACACCGCAGTGATAGGATGCATCACTGGCGGGGACGAATCGGCTTACAGGAGGGAGGTGGCCAGTCTGGTAGCATGGTGTGAGGACAACAACCTCACCCTCAATACGGACAAGACCAAGGAGATGATAGTGGACATGAGGAAGAAGAGGGGACCTCATCGGCCACTGTACATCCGGGAACTCGAAGTAGAGAGGGTGATACCTGGGCAAATACCTGGGCGTCCACATCAGCGAGGACCTCACCTGGACACTTAACACCACACAGCTGGTTAAGAAGGCCCAACAGCGGCTGTACTTTCTGAGGAGGCTGAGGAAGTTTGGCATGTCGCCCAAGATCCTCAGCAACTTCTACAGCTGCATTGTTGAGAGCATCCTAACCAGCTGTATCACTGTGTGGTACAGCAGCACTACTGCTATGGACCGCAGACGCCTGCAGAGAGTGGTGAAGACCGCTGAGAAAATCACCAGGACTCCACTGCCCTCTCTGCAGAGCATCTACCACCGCAGAGTCCACAGGAGAGCCATCCATCCTCAAGGACCCCACCCACCCCCAACACGGACTGTTCACACTTCTACCCTCAGGCCGGAGGTACAGAAGTGTTAAATGCAGGACCACCAGACTAAAGAATTCCTTCTTTCCCACTGCCATCAGACTCCTAAACAACGCATAGGAGATTATAATCATTGACTACCTCATATAACTGTACTACCTCATAACTGAACCCGACTTCAGTTTGCACATGCATAATTGCACTGTTTACATTTGCACTGTTTTATTATTATTATTGTTGCTTTTTTATTATCACATGCTGCCTTAAATTTTGTTATCTTGTACATTTTGTTTAGTATATATTGTATATTTTTTAGTATTGTACATTTTACATTGGTTGGCATTCTGCGGACAGTAAAGCAAGAATTTCATTGTACAGGGAAACGTGTTTTCTACTGTGCATATGATAATAAACACTTTGAATCTTGTTCAACAGGGGAAGGGGTCCTCATAGACGGCCGTAGCAGGGCTGGACAAGGACTTGGGTACAGGGGAAGGGGTCCTCATGGAGGCCGTAGCAGGGCTGGACAGGGACTTGGGTACAGGGGAAGGGGTCCTCATGGAGGCCGTAGCACTCCTGCCTACAGGGAGGAGGTCCAGCACCTAACAGTGTGGTGCAACGACAACAACCTGGCTCTCAACACCAGGAAGACCAAAGAGCTCATTGTGGACTTCAGGAAGTCAAAAGCTGGCACACACACCCCCATCCTCATCAACGGGACTGAGGTGGAGCGAGTCACCAGCTTCAAGTTTCTGGGTGTCCACATCTCTGAGGATCTCTCCTGGACCCTCAACACCTCTACCCTGATCAAGAAGGCTCACCAGCGTCCCCCCCCCCCCCCCCCCGGACAATTGCAATTACAAACTGCTCTTACTCCATACCACTGCTCTTCTGTACATATCTGTCTATACTGTTCATAATCTGTCTATACTGTTCATAATGCACATATCCTTATATTTTTCTTTAATACTACTATTAATACACTGCACATATCTGTACATACTGTACATACCTGTTTATACTGTTCATATGGCATTCCATATTTATTCTGCTATTTACTCTAATGTTACTGTTAATACGTATACCTAGACTGCATTGCCTATACAGCTCATATGCTGCTTACACTGTTCATACTGCATCCTATTTATTCTGCTATAATGCTACTACTAATTCATATACTGCTTACACTGCACTACTTACACTATACTGCACTATTATACTGCACTACCTGTATATACTGTTCACACTGCACTTTTCTGCTTTTTTGCACTTCTGGTTAGACGCTAACTGCATTTCGTTGTCTCTGTACTTGTTCTCTGCACAATGACAATAAAGTTGAGTCTAATCTAATCTAATCTAATCTAATCTAATCTACTGGCAGTACCAGCAGGGGTAGTAGCAGGGCTGGACAGAGACTGTGAGGGAGAGGAAAGGTAGAGTACACCAGGAGAGTATATTGTGATTGTGCATGTATCTATGTGATTGTAGGCATAAGCCACATTAGTCACACACGAGTTACACTAATAACACAGAGATATTAAGACGAACAAATCCATGTAATACCTCAACAGGCTTCCTAGTCACAAGGTTTGGTTTGGCTGCAGCACCAGAAGCCCCTCCAAATCGGGGTTTATGAAACTGAAGAGAAGAATGGCAAGTGAAATTGGTCAGAATAAAATGATGACAAAACAGTGCTTCGATAAAAATAGATGGATAACGTTTGGCAAAATGTTATGGAAATATTTACCATTGACACAGTCAATGTAGGCCACAGAGGACTCTGCACAGGCTTGGCAGGGACTGAGGCTGTGGTCTCTGCAGGGGCCATGGCACGAGATGGAGCTGGACCCTGGATCATGGCAGCAGCAGGCACTGAGGCAGATATGGGTGCCAGGGGAACACTGGCTGGCTGCTGAAGACATACAGATACAACTGTATCAATTATCAATACTACTGATAATGGGATCCTTTTTCAGCATGACCAATAGTTACATCTGATGTCCCTTCATTACCTTCTGGGAGTGAAATCCACAGACACAGCTCTGGCCCACCAAACAGCAATGTCTGGCCGCGTATCTGCACTGGACATTTCTCAATCTGTAACCAAATGGTATGCTCAATGTCATGGCATATACAACATAGCTTATATCTGTTTAATCTGTTGGTGTATTTCACGGACAAAATGTACCTGCTGGTGAAAGGCGAAATCAAAGAAGCTGTTGTACGAGGTCCGTCAGAATGTGGTCTCCGAAGCATGTGCCGCACGCTTTACATTGTTTCTCCACCTCCTCTGTTTCCACTCCTACGGTCGTCCAAGCTGGCAAAGAAGCATGGCTGTGCGACAAGAATGAGATCCGAACCGACATGTGCAGAGCACAATGGATTAGCAGTCCATCGCCTTAACCACTCGGCCACCTTGTCCTTGTGTTGGCCCGGTAGCCCTTTCCACCGGATACTTACAGCCAGGACGTGAAGAAAGGCTTTTTAACAGTGGAATTTTGCTGCTACCTGGGGAAACATCTGTTGAACCATTGAGCCATAGTACTTTCACTTGGTGGACCCAGCTTGTGAAAGGTTTCGTCAAAGG
>NC_139676.1:1022973-1072973 GCF_951799395.1 Argentina silus | reverse complement strand
TCACCACTCGGCCACCTCGTCCTACGCTCCCGTTGGCCCGGTAGCCCTTTCCACCGGATACTTAAAGCCAGGACGTGAGGAAAGGCTTTTTAACAGTGGAATTTTGCTGCAACCTGGGGAAACATTTGTTGAACCTTTGAGCGAAAGGACTTTCATTTGGTGGACCCAGCTTGTGAAAGGTTTCATCAAAGGGGTCGTCCGGGATTTGAATCCAGGACCTCTCACACCCAAAGCGAGAATCATACCACTAGACAAACGAACCGTCTGACAACACCTTGCCCCTCCACCGCAACGGAGCCTCAGGTTGTGGGAAGTGTCCGCACTGTCTGCATAAAAGAAGGACTATTTCATTCGGGTACGCAACATTGGCAAGGTGACCCATCTGCTGAAGCGGCGACCCAAGACACTTTGATGGAGTCGTCCGAGCTGGTGAAAGGCTGAACCAGAGGGCTCGTCCGGGATTTGAACACAGGACCTCTCGCACCCTAAGCGAGAATCATACCCCTAGACCAACGAGCCACCTACTAATGGATGCCTTTCCCCCGCAATGGAGCCTCAGGTTGGGGGATGTGTCCGCGTGACAGGCAGGATACTCACCACTGTACTAACGAGGAGCTGTTTACCCTGAAATTCCACACATTTCAAAAAGAAAAAATTTTCTCGCCCCCCCCACCCCCCACCCTTTTTTACTGAGTAATCCAGCCCATGAAATAAAAGTGACAACAAAGACCCTGCAAAATGTTGAAATGGTGAGTCCTGGAGGGCATATGAATGTGGTGGTCGTGAATGGTCATATCATTGTTGCGGTCCTGCCTGGTCTCATGAGAGCATTGGTGGTATAGTGGTGAGCATAGCTACCTTCCAAGCAGTTGACCCGGGTTCGATTCCCGGCCAATGCAAGTTAAGTGTCCTTTTCCCGAGGGGCCCATGCCTGCGTATCCAAAGGCGCAAGAATGACATTTCAGTCTCGTTGAAAGCGTCGGTTCGAACCCCGCCTAGGTTGAAGCTGTCTCTGTGCTCAAAGAAGCTGTTGGACGACGTCCTTCTGAATGTGGTCTCCGAAGCATGTGCCGCACGCTTTACATTGTTTCTCCACCTCCTCTGTTTCCACGCCTACGGTCGTCCAAGCTGTCAAAGAAGCATGGCTGTGCGACAAGAATGAGATCCGAACCGACATGTGCAGAGCACAATGGATTAGCAGTCCATCGCCTTAACCACTCGGCCACCTTGTCCTAATCTCGTGTTGGACCGGTAGCCCTTTCCACCGGATACTTACAGCCAGGACGTGAAGAAAGGCTTTTTAACAGTGGAATTTTGCTGCTACCTGGGGAAACATCTGTTGAACCATTGAGCCAGAGGACTTTCACTTGGTGGACCCAGCTTGTGAAAGGTTTCGTCAAAGGGCTCGTCCGGGATTTGAACCCGGGACCTCTCACACCCGAAGCGAGAATCATACCACTAGACCAACGAACCGTCTGACAACACCTTGCCCGTCCACCGCAACGGAGCCTCAGGTTGTGGGAAGTGTCCGCACTGTCTGCATAAAAAAAGGACTATTTCATTCGGGTACGCAACATTGGCAAGGTGACCCATCTGCTGAAGCGGCGACCCAAGACACTTTGATGGAGTCGTCCGAGCTGGTGAAAGGCTGAACCAGAGGGCTCGTCCGGGATTTGAACACAGGACCTGTCGCACCCTAAGCGAGAATCATACCCCTAGACCAACGAGCCACCTACTAATGGATGCCTTTCCCCCGCAATGGAGACTCAGGTTGGGGGATGTGTCCGCCCTGTCGGCAAAAAGCAGGGAGTTTACTTCCACTGTGTTTGCATTGTTGTAAAATGTTTCTCGCCCCCCCCACCCCCCACCCTTTTTTACTGAGTAATCCAGCCCATGAAATAAAAGTGACAACAAAGACCCTGCAAAATGTTGAAATGGTGAGTTCTGGAGGGCATATGAATGTGGTGGTCGTGAATGGACATATCATTGTTGCGGTCCTGCCTGGTCTCATGAGCGCATTGGTGGTATAGTGGTGAGCATAGCTGCCTTCCAAGCAGTTGACCCGGGTTCGATTCCCGGCCAATGCAAGTTAAGTGTCCTTTTCCCGAGGGGCCCATGCCTGCGTATCCAAAGGCGCAAGAATGACACATCAGTCTCGTTGAAAGCGTCGGTTCGAACCCCGCCTCGGTTGAAGCTGTCTCTGTGCTCAAAGAAGCTTTTGGACGACGTCCGTCTGAATGTGGTCTCCGAAGCATGTGCCGCACGCTTTTCATTGTTTCTCCACCTCCTCTGTTTCCACGCCTACGGTCGTCCAAGCTGGCAAAGAAGCATGGCTGTGCGACAAGAATGAGATCCGAACCGACGCGTGCAGAGCACAATGGATTAGCAGTCCATCGCCTTAACCACTCGGCCACCTTGTCCTAATCTCGTGTTGGCCCGGTAGCCCTTTCCACCGGATACTTACAGCCAGGACGTGAAGAAAGGCTTTTTAACAGTGGAATTTTGCTGCTACCTGGGGAAACATCTGTTGAACCATTGAGCCAGAGGACTTTCACTTGGTGGACCCAGCTTGTGAAAGATTTCGTCAAAGGGCTCGTCCGGGATTTGGACCCGGGACCTCTCACACCCAAAGCGAGAATCATACCACTAGACCAACGAACCGTCTGACAACACCTTGCCCGTCCACCGCAACGGAGCCTCAGGTTGTGGGAAGTGTCCGCACTGTCTGCATAAAAAAAGGACTATCTCATTCGCGTACGCAACGCTGGCAAGGTGACCCATCTGCTGAAGCGGCGACCCAAGACACTTTGATGGAGTCGTCCGAGCTGGTGAAAGGCTAAATAAGAGGGCTCGTCCGGGATTTGAACCCTGGACCTCTCGCACCCTAAGCGAGAATCATACCCCTAGACCAACGAGCCACCTACTAATGGATGCCCCTCCCCCGCAATGGAGCCTCAGGCTGGGGGATGTGTCCGCGTGACAGGCGGGATACTCACCACTATACTAACGAGGAGCTGTTTACCCTGAAATTCCACACATTTCAAAAAGATATTGTTTTGAGAATTAAAAAGAGAAAAGAAATACCTTGATTGACTGAAGGGATTCTTTCGGATTACCTTGACTTCATAGGTGAGCTCAGTGGATCACATTCTTCCAGCCAAGGGTTCCATGGTGTAATGGTTACCACTCAGGACTCTGAATCCTGCCATCTGAGTTCAAATCTCAGTGGAACCTGTGGACATGTCATGTTTCCTTAAAAAGACAGTATCTGTGCAGGTCCGTAAGTGTTTTGCCCGATTGGAGGGTTTGACAAGGTATCCATCGCCACAGGACCAACTCCATCCAGTGAAGGGTTACATTTTGTAATGGTTGAGCAAGGGTCCATGGTGTAATGGTTAGCACTTTGGACTTTGAATCCAGTGATCCGAGTTCAAATATCGGTGGAACCTCTGGCAACAGCCTGTTTCTTAAAAACACTGCCAAAAAACATAGAGGTTCAACCCGACAAAGACACGTTTGTTGTTTTTGTGCTCTGAAGTGAAAGGAATGCAAGAGACATTGTGCAGGTAAGAGAAATCCTTCTTCAGGCCATGAGATGCTAGGAATAAGAAGCCATTCTCCCCGTCGGGGAGTCGAACCCCGGTCTCCCGCGTGACAGGCGGGGATACTCACCACTATACTAACGAGGAGCTGTTTACCCTGAAATTCCACACATTTCAAAAAGATATTGTTTTGAGAATTCAAAAGAGAAAAAAAAATACCTTGACTGACCGAAGGGATTCTTTCGGATTACCTTGACTTCATAGGTGAGCTCAGTGGATCACATTCTTCCAGCCAAGGGTTCCATGGTCTAATGGTTAGCACTCAGAACTCTGAATCCTGTGATCTGAGTTCAGATCTCAGTGGAACCTGTGGACATATCATGTTTCTTTAAAAGAACAGTATCTGTGCAGGTCCAAGAGTGTTTTGCCTGATTGGAGGGTTTCTCATAACCATGACAAGGTATCCATTGCCACAAGAACAACTCCACTCTGGTGGGACTTGAACCCACAACCTTTGCTTCCCTACCACTGAGAAGCCTTGAAGTCCAATGTGCTATATGCGCTAAAACAATAATGAAGCAGAGCTTGAAGATGGATTTTGCTCTGAGTGCAAGCAGAACTGTAAGGCACCGCTGGGATTCGAACCCAGGATCTCCTGTTTACTAGACAGGCACTTTGACCAACTAAGCCACAGCGCCTGCACAGAGTCTTCACAACCCATTTGTCAGTAAACTTGCAAATCCAAATCAGATTCGATGGGGGAAGGCCATCCTGGCGAACCAGAGACGATTTGACAGTGGGGAGAGTATCAAAAACTTTGTATCGAGAACTTTGTGCAATGGTGCAAACTCAACCACCTACAACTCAACACTACAAAGACCAAGGAGATGGTGGTGGATTTCCGTAGGTCTAAGCCCTCTCTGCTACCAGTCTCCATTGAGGGAGTCAATGTGGAGATGGTCAGCACATACAAGTATCTGGGGGTCCACTTGGACAATAAACTGGACTGGTCAGCCAACACTGATGCGATTTACAAGAAGGGACAGAGCCGGCTGTACTTCCTGAGGAGGCTGCGGTCCTTCAATGTCTGCAGCAAACTCCTAGGGATGTTTTACCAGTCTGTGGTCGCCAGCGTTCTCTTCTATGCAGTGGTGTGCTGGGGAGGAAGCACTATGAAGAGGGATGCCGGGCGACTGGACAGGCTGGTAAGGAAAGCTGGCTCTGTTGTGGGAGCTGAACTGGAGAGCATCACTTCAGTAATGGAAAAAAGAACTCTGAGCAAACTGCTCACCATCATGGACAATGAAGGTCACCCACTGTACCACACCATCATCCAGCAGAAGAGCTTGATCAGCTGGAGGCTACGAGCACTGACAAGCAAAACTGACAGACTGACTAAATCATTTGTCCCCAGAGCCATACAACTCTACAATAGGTCAATCAAGGGCAAAGAGATGGACTTCTCTGCATAACCTCCACCCTCTGTATCATATCACTATCATGTATCATGTCACTGTTTCACCTCATTATCTACAATGTTTACTAGCTATGCTAGGTCTCATACACAGCCCCTACCTCCCTCCACCAGCCTGGACTAAATGCACTTTAAAATAGTCCATATTTATGTAGCCCGTATTTAGTTTTTAGTATTTAATGCTATAATTGCACTGTCTGCCTTACCTTTTTGCACCTCACCTAACTGCAAAGACATTTACAACTGCACCTCGTCTGTATAAAATGCTGCTAATGTTGTATGTTGTATGTGTATGTTATGTGTGATACCCCTATGTCTGTATGCTACTTGGAACCTGAATTTCCCCCTGGGATAAATAAAGTTTCTATCTATCTATCTATCATCTAAAATCAGGACGTCCCTGGGTGGGATCGAACCACCAGCCTTCCGGTTAACAGCCGAACGCGCTAACCAATTGCGCCACAGAGACCTGCAGAAGTTGCCTCTCAATGGCAAAACATTTTTTTAGAACAACGGCAGCAAAAGGAAAGAAGACGATAAGGCTGTTTCAAAATAAACCCTGCCAGAGGTCATCTGTACAGTGGAACCTCGAGATACGAATTTAATCCGTTCCGAGACTTCCTTCGTAAGTCAAAACATTCGTATCTCAATTTTTTTTTAAAAAGGGTTCATGTGCAGGCGGCTGCCAGTTCTCGCGCGCGGCTGCCACTTCTCGCGAAAAAAAAGGTTTCGTATCTCAAATTTTCATTCGTATCTCAGAGCACAAATTTTACGAAATTTCTATTCGTAACTCAAAACATTCGTATATTGGGGCATTCGTATCTCGAGGTTCCACTGTATTAAGAAGCAAACAGAATCAAGCGACTCTGGTGGGACTCGAACCCACAACCTTTGAATCCCTACCGCTGAGAAGCCTAGAAGTCCAATGCCACAGAGCCTGAGTGAAAGTAGGAATGTAATCTCTCCCCTGTAACCAAAAAGTCTAAAACTGTTAAAAATAATAATAAAGCAGTGCTTGAAGATGGATTTTGCTGTGAGTGCAAGCAGAAATCTGAGGCACCGCTGGGATTCGAACCCAGGATCTCCTGTTTAGAAGAAGGCTGTTTCAAAATAAACCCTGCCAGAGGTCACCTGTATTAAGAAGCAAACAGAATCAAGCGACTCTGGTGGGACTCGAACCCACGGTCGTCCAAGCTGACAAAGAAGCATGGCTGTGCGACGAGGATGGGATTCGAACCCACGCGTGCAGAGCACAATGGATTATCGCATTGGTGGTATAATGGTGAGTATAGCTGCCTTCCAAGCAGTTGACCCGGGTTTAATTCCCGGCCAATGCAAGTTAGGTGTCCTTTTCGGTTCGAACCCCGCCTCTGCCTTCGATGTTGAAGCTGTCTCCGTTCTCAAAAAAGCTTTTGGACGATGTCCCGTCTGAATGTGGCCTCCGAAGGAAGTGCCGCATGCTTTGCATTGTTTCTCCACCGCCGCCGTCTTCTCTGTTTCCACGCCCACGGTCATCCAAGCGGAAAAAGAAGCAAGGCTGTGCAAAGAGGATGGGATTCGAACCAACGCATACAGAGCACAATGGAGTAACAGGGACCTCTCGCACCCGAAGCGAGAATCATACCCCTAGACCAACGAGCCACCTACTACTGGATACCCGATACTGGATACTACTACTGGGATGTGTCCGCCCTGTCGGCAAAAAGCAGGGAGTTTACTTTCACTGTGTTTGCATTGTTGTAACGTTTTTCTCGCCCCCCCCCCCTCCCTTTTTTACTGAGTAATCCAGCCCATGAAATAAAAATGACAACAAAGACCCTGCAAAATGTTGAAATGGTGAGTCCTGAAGTGCATATGAATGTGGTGGTCGTGAATGGTCTCATAAGCGCATTGGTGGTATAGTGGTGAGCATAGCTGCCTTCCAAGCAGTTGACCCGGGTTCGATTCCCGGCCAATGCAAGTTTGGTGTCCTTTTCCCGATGGGCCCATGCCTGCGTATCCTAAGGCGCAAGAATGACACTTCAGTCTCGTTGAAAGCGTCGGTTCGAACCCCGCCTCGGTTGAAGCTGTCTCCGTGCTCAAAGAAGCTGTTGGACGACGTCCGTCTGAATGTGGTCTCCGAAGTCTGTGCCGCACGCTTTCCATTGCTTCTCCACCTCCTCTGTTTCCACGCTCACGGTCGTCCAAGCTGACAAAGAAGCATGGCTGTGTGACGAGGATGGGATTCAAAGCCACGCGTGCAGAGCACAATGGATTATCGCATTGGTGGTATAATGGTGAGTATAGCTGCCTTCCAAGCAGTTGACCCGGGTTTAATTCCCGGCCAATGCAAGTTAGGTGTCCTTTTCGGTTCGAACCCCGCCTCTGCCTTCTATGTTGAAGCTGTCTCCGTTCTCAAAAAAGCTTTTGGACGATGTCCCGTCTGAATGTGGCCTCCGAAGGAAGTGCCGCATGCTTTGCATTGTTTCTCCACCGCCGCCGTCTTCTCTGTTTCCACGCCCACGGTCATCCAAGCGGAAAAAGAAGCAAGGCTGTGCAAAGAGGATGGGATTCGAACCAACGCATACAGAGCACAATGGAGTAACAGTCCATCGCCTTAACCACTCGCGCCAAAGCTGGGGAACAATAGTCTGTTAAGGGGGGGGGAAGGAGAAAAAAGAGGGAAAATAAAGAGAGAGAGAGAAATTGAGGCTTCTTTTCCATTATCTATTAGTTTATTTGTCAGTATGTATTCTAACGATTAAAGAAAAATAAAAAATGTCGCCTTTTCCGCTTTTGAATGGGGGAAAGAGTGGATCCGAAGGTCACCGGTACGAATCCCACCAGCGCCAGAAATAAAAACAGGCAAATTTATAAAATGATCAGACCTCTGTTTCTTTCTCTTGTAGAACTCAGATAAAAAGATTTATATTTGAAATCGAAAACTATATACTTGCTGTTGTTTTAACAATGTTTAATGACTGTGCTTTTGGCCCACAGGTCTGTTACTCTATTCAAGTTGTGTGTGTAATTTTGTTTAAGCATCTGAAATGATATCAGTTATAAAATGATCAGACCTCTGTTTCTTTCTGTTATGGACTGCATCACTCGCTATTAGCAATGTGTCAAATTGATTGAATAAAACTCAGATAAAACATTTATATTTGAAAATTGAAAAACGATTTGTGAAATAAACACAAAAAAAACCTGTGAGCTGCATCCTACACACTGGGCAGCACACCCTGACCTTCCACAGATTGTAGGGCATCCACGCCAGGAGCCTGTGGGTGAAAAAGTGCTCTGGTGTTGGGGCCAGGTTGTAAATGAGCCCTGTTACCGGTGGCTCGTACCAGAGCTTCAAGTTTGGCCGCAGCCTCTGGTTCTCCCACAGAGTGGATGATCATCGCTGGTCTTGCTGTGGAATGGTCTTCTTCATCTCTGCCGGCAGCCAGAATGAATCGGGCGCCTGAACGAGAAAGGCAGGGGCAGCAGGACAATAGAGAGGACCAAGAGGGGCAGCAGGACCAAGCAGAGGACCAAGAGGGGCAGCAGGACCAAGGAGAGGACAAGGAGGGGCAGCAGGACCAAGGAGAGGACCAGGAGGCGCAGCAGGACCAGTAGTAGGGAAAACACCCACATCGGACTCATCCTTAAAAAAAAGAAAAGAAGCCAAACTCAGTGAATTACACATGCAATAATAATATCAAAGTTATTTAACACACACACACACTCACACACACACACACACACACACACACACACACACACACACACACACACACACACACACAAACATAAACACAAGTAAAAAAGAGAGCACTTACAGAGGCACTTGCAGGGCTGGCAGTAGCCTGAGAGGTAGAGGTGGTCCTCACAGACGCCGTAGCAGAGGGGGATGGAGGCAGAGAGAAAGGGGAGATGGTCCTAATATAGGTGGAGGCAGGGCTGGAGGGGGACATGGGTAGTACAGGGGAAGGGGTCCTCAAAGAGGCCATAGCAGGGCTGGACAGGGACTTGGGAACAGAGGAGGGGGTCCTCATGGAGTACCAGCAGAGGTAGTAGCAGGGCTGGACAGAGACTGTGAGGGAGAGGAAAGGTAGAGTACACCAGGAGACTATATTGTGATTGTTAGGTTGATTGATATTGTGATTGTGCATGTACCTATGTGATTGTAGACATAAGCCACATTAGTCACACGAGTTACACTAATAACACAGAGACATTAAGACGAACAAATCCATGTAATACCTCAACTGGCTACCTAGCCACAAGGTTTGGTTTGGCTGCAGCACCAGAAGCCCCTCCAAACCAGGATTTATAAAACTAAAGAGAAGAATGGCAAGTGAAATTGGTCAGAATAAAATGATGACAAAACAGTGCTGCGATAAAATGGATGGATAACGTTTGGCAAAATGTTATGGAAATATTTACCATTGACACAGTCAATGTAGGCCGCAGAGGACTCTGCACAGGCTTGGCAGGGACTGAGGCTGTGGTCTCTGCAGGGGGCGTGGCACGAGGTGGAACTGGACCCTGGACCGTGGCAGCAACAGGCACTGAGGCAGATGTGGGTGCCGGTGGAACACTGGCTGGCTGCTGAAGACATACAGATACAACAAGTATCAATACTACTGATATTTCAGCATGACAAATAGTTACATCTGATGTCCCTTCATTACCTTCTGGGAGTGAAATCCACAGACACAACTCTGGCCCACCAAACAACGATGTCTGGCCGCGGGTCTGCACTGGATATTTCTCAATCTGTAACCACATGGTATGCTCAATGTCATGGCATATACAACCTAGCCTATATCTGTTTAATCTGTTGGTGTATTTCACAGACAAAATTTACCTTCTGGTAGAGAGCATACCACCTATTCTGACTGGGGGCTGGCCTGTCCCCTACATCAGAGGGCCAAACCCCAGTGGTGGCAGAGGTCTTGAGGCGAGACAGCCACTCACTGTCCTGTCCCCCATGGCCCTGTGCTTCTTGGTCACCATCTGAGGCCAACAAGAGGAAGAATGTCAATCTAACTGTCAAAGTCTGTCATGGGACTAGGAGCAATACATCTAACTGTGAAATTCTGTCATGGGACTAGGAGCAATATTTTATAATCAATCAAATCTGTCTACCTGTCATCAATCATAAGCTTTTATCGCCATACACTTCATTGTCAATAAAAATGGTTATGAATCAAATCAATTGTGGGGGGACATGCAGCGTTCGGCCTGTAGAGGGAGCTACAGGACCGTGGCAAGGGTTACGGAAGCGAGGCTTCGTTGCGCACCTGTTGCGAATGAAGCCTCGTTAACGAAATGGTTTAAGATGTGTGTGCCTCTGCTTTGGGGGAGAAAAGGGCTGAAAAGCTATGACTGAAAAGTCGACCAGGACCGAAAGAACGAAAAAAAGAAGGAACATTGTAAATAAACGGGGTTTTCCCTTATCACCACCGAATCCGCCTCCTTTGCCCCTCGTTGGGAGCCACTGTAACAAAGGTCCTAAACACAGAGGCGGATTCGGTGGTGGTGATAAGGGAAAACCCTGTTTATTTACAATGTTCCTTCTTTTAATCGTTCTTTCGGTCCTGGTCAACCTTTCAGTCACTCACCTTCAACATGCAGATGCGCCTGACTAATCAGTGCGATGAAGCCCGCTTCGGTTCTCTTGACATTCACTCCACACCAGTATGGCCCAGCATCCTGTTCAGACAGGTCAGTGATGGTCACAGTTTAGACTCCGTCATTCTTGTTGTCAGACAATGAGAATCTCCCTAGTGTCTGTTTACCATCATATGTAACAGAAATATTCATAATATACGCACAGGGTCCTTGCTGCACCAGGAGATTAACCTGCCTCCTCGCATTCCTCTGGCTGCTGAGTCCCTTCCTCCGGGCAATGTCCGCCCTGCTGTTGCTCCTCAACCACCCGGAGTTGAACACTCCTACCACCTGCCACAGAGCACAGCAGGGAAGGCTCGGACAAAGTGGAGGGCCACTGCAACAGCGGCTGCAGCACCACCCGCAGTGAGGCCCAGGCTGGAAGCCCAGAGGCAGCTGTTTCCTCTCCCTACCGCTAATGGCCCGTCCCAGGTGTTTGGAGCCCCTGGAAACCCAATGTGGACCAGCAGTTCACTTTTTACTTTCCCTCCCACCACTTTTTACACTTCCCTCCCACTACTTTCCCTAACCCTAACCCCTACCCGCCTTGTGTTTGCTGTCCCTCCTGTCATTTATCCAACCCCATTTGCTCCACCTGCCCCTCATCTGGCTGCCCCGAAGGTCCGCAAACGGACTGGAGAGGCCAACTCCTGCAGGAAGTGTGGGCAGCACAGGACTGGAGAAGGTTGGAGAAGATGAAGAAATAGCTTCTTCTTCTCTTTGTAAAAAGTTATTTATTCAACCTCAGGGTTTTTAAGAGTTTAACTTGTTTATTTGTGTGTGAGTGTGTGGATGTGTGTGTTTTTTGTGATTATTTCAATAAAAAATGTTCTATTTTTAAATATGAATCTTTTATCTGAGTTTGATTCGATCAATTCGACACATTCATAATAGCGAGTGATGCAGTCCACAAGAGAAACAAACAGAGGTCTGATCATTTTAGAACTGATCATTTCAGATGCATGAACAAAGTTACACACACACAGGCCCAGAGCACAATTATTAAAACATCATTAAAACAATAGCAAGTGTACATAAACTTGTGTTTGTTATGCCACAAGAAGCAAAATATTGGCTCAAGGGATCTTGAATTTACACAAAACAACACTTGGGAGACTTTGCCCATTTTTATTGCTGGCGCTGGTAGGATTCGAAACGGTGACTTTGGGATCCACTCTTTCCCCCCATTGAAAAACAGAAAAGGCAATCTTTTTTTTTTCTTTAATCGTTTAGAATACATACTGACAAATAAACTAGTAGATAATGAAAAAAAGCCTACATTTCTCTCTCTTTCTTTTCCCCCTTTTTCTCCCTTTTCCTCTTTTTTTATCCTTTTTCTTCCTCCCCCTTCTTCCCCTTTTTCGCAACTTCTCCCCCCCCCCTCAACAAACTATTGTTCCCCAGTTTTGGCGCGAGTGGTTAAGGCATTGGACTAAAACTCCAATCGGGTCTCCCTGCGTAGGTTCAAACCCTGCTCACAGCACAGAGACAACAATATCCCTCTTTCTTTACAAGATGTCGGCCCACCTTTGGAAACCTGACATTCAGAAAAAATTTGTGAATACCTGAAAAGTTGTTGCAGGTGTAAGTATTGTAATAATAATAATAATAATAATAATAATAATAATAATAATAAGTATGTCGAAGAACAATAGTTGGACTTGCTGAAGCAAGCCCACTAATAAGTATAAGTATGAGCAATAACAATAGTTGGACTACCTCTAAACGTTAGTTAGAGAACCACTAAATATTTGTTGCTAAAACAACACAGCACAAGTCCAAAATGCATGTAGGTGACTAGCAAGCTAGCTAGTTCAAGCTAAAGCTAAGAATGCTTCCACTGCTACCACCAAAAGGACTAATGCTAATACCACCACACAGGTACATATGTTGACTATGTGTCTACTGTAAAATGTTAAAATTAAACGTTAAAATTAAACTAACCCGCTTCGAAGTCGACGTTCTCTCAACAATCGGTTACAAAAAAAAAACATGAACAACAACCTGACATAGAAACGACAGTCCGTAGTCGACACTGTGAAAACGTGTTCGTTTATTTGAAGGAGAAGACAAACTACTTCTTACTTTTAGCTATTTATTTATATGTCAGAATTCTAGGCTTGTACAAGGACCACTTTTGGAGAAGAAAATCACAGTCAGCAAGCTGTTAATCTGTAACCAACCCTCCAAAAATGGATGCATTCAAACAGTCAAACAAAGCATTTACAGTAAACAAAGTGATTGTGATTGGCTATTTGGTTGGGGAGGAACCGTGGTTTAGACTTGGCATCCCTTGTTGTTCACGGGCTGGTCACACCATTCGTCCCATCTGCGGAGTCAGCACCCTGTTAGAGATAAGATACCTACTCTGGTATGTCCCCCCTAGCCTGGTACTTTTCCACTTTTGCTCTTTGTGTAAGCGTGTGTTGCGACATCTTTCTTGATGACCTGGCTTAACCTCTCTATGTATTAATCCAACGTACTATGGGACTAATGCTTGATTCATCCCATTTATCAACAGACCATCACATTAGTAAATTTAGCACACTGCAGTAATGTATTTTTATTATAGCAATAATAAACTGTTTTTATCAAATATAATTTCTAACAACGCATTCCGCATCCAATAGTGAAAAACACCCGAGACATTTTTCAGTACCTTTCGTTGCTAATGCTCATGGCTTAGTAATGCTAATGCTCATGGCTTAGTTATGCTAGCTCTCAGAAAACCAGCGGGGTCTCGTCAATGTAAACATCAACAGAAGTGTGTTGCTGTGTAGCGCTGGATCAACCATTCCATAGAATGCTGCTCATGTTCTATTTCTAGAGGTCACATGGTAACGCATTTCTGAAAAGTCTTTATGATACATCTATGATTATTATTAATTATTTTCAAAACTATGTGTTGCTATGCAACCTTTCGATATAGAACATTAGCAACATTCTATGGAATGTTCAATCCGCTCCAGATAACAACTTCAGTTGATGTTTACATCGACACAAACCAGCTGATTTTTAGAGCAAAACGGGCTGAAAAATGCCTCAGTGTTTTTCAGGTTTGGACTGCTGCCTGCCGTTTTTACGTCCGTGTTTTCTTTTTTGTTGGGTTCGCGATCGTGCAGAGGGAAGCGACGGCAGCGACTTCGGAGAGGGTATGTGACGATAGTTGGACCATATCTGAAAGATAGTTTGACAATATCTGAACGATAGTTAGACAACCACTCGATATGTGTTGCTAAAACAACACAGCACACGTAGGTGACGAGCAAGCGAGCTAGTTCAAGCTAAAGCTAACTATGCTACCACCGTAGCTACTGACGGACTAACAGTCATGCCATTACACAGATGCATTTATTGACTATGTGTCTACTGTAAAATGTAATTGAACGTGACATACCTGCTTCGAGGTCGCTGTCCTCTCAAAAAGGAAACAGGAACAACAACCTGTCGTAGAAATGGCAGTCCGCAGTCCACGCAGTCCCGCAGCAAACCTGAAAAACACCGAGGCGTTTCTCAGTACCTTTCGTTGCTAATGCTAATGGCGTAGTAATGCCAGCGCTCAGAAGACCAGCTGGATCTAGTCAATGTCAACATCATCAGAGGTGTGTTGCTGCGTAGCGCTGGATCAAACATAGAATGTTGCTCGTGTTCTATTTCTAGAGGTCACATGGTAACGCATTTTTGAAAAGTGTTCATGATATGTGTCATGTATGATTATTACTCGTTATTTTCAAAACTGTGTGTTGCTATGCAACCTTTCAATGTAGAACATCAGCAACATTCTATGGAATGTTCAATCCGCTCCAGATAACAACAAACTTCAGTTGAGATTTAGCATAAGCAACGAAAGGCACTGAAAAATGCCTTGGTGTTTTTCAGGTTTGACTGCGAGAGTGCGTGGACTGCGGCCTGCCGTCTCTATGACAGGTTGTTGTTCGTGTCTTCTTTTTTTGCAGGGTTCGAGATCGTGAAGAGGGAAGCGACAGCGACTTCGAAAACGGTATGTGGCATTTAATTACATTTTACAGTAGACACATATCGAACACATTGTTTGTGCAATGACTATTTTGCGAGAAGCAATGGTAGCATTGTTAGCTGCTAGATGGCTAAGTAACCCGTTGACAGTTTCTAAGAGTTAGCTCGCCCGCTTTAAGCCTTTAGCTTGAACTAGCAAGCTTGCTAGCCAGCTCCATGCATTTTGCCAAGGAATGTACATTTTGGCCTTGCGCTATGTTATTTCGTATTCTAGCAACACATATTTAGTGGTGCAATGTCATTATTGTCCGTAGAGAGGACTGATCCATGAGGACATTTACATTACATTTATGGCATTTAGCAGATGCCTTTATCCAAAGTGACTGACAACAAATACATTTGTCTAAGTAAGTGAATCATCTATCCATCAGTCATCATAAGATAAAGTAATCAATGCTCGGACCAGTGGCCATAGGCAGTCACAATGCTAGAAGAAGGACATTTTTATTATTATCAGGAGAGACACTTGTAGGAGGGACCGTTAAGATGTAGGTCTTCAATCTACAGCGGAAGATTGGTAGTGACTCTGCAGTCATGACAGCAGTAGGCAGCTCATTCTACCAGCGGTCTACCAGCGGTGCCAGGCAGCCAGTCGTGGGTCTTGAATCTGATGAGAGCTGCTACCGGGAGCCAGTGAAGGGTGCGGAGGAGGGGAGTGACATGGGAGAATTTGGGGAGTTTGAACACCAGACTGGCGGCAGCATTCTGGATGAGCTGTAGAGGCAATTCAATAGTCTCGCATCGAATACCTGTACCTGTATTAATACCTTCTTTTTAATATCATTGCTATTTTGTTCTAAATGTGTTTGTCTTTTGTTAGACATCATCTATGAGCTGGTTCAGTTTGGGGTGATGGTGGGGAGGCCCCTGGTGGTGGTTAGTACAGTTCTTTCACTGTGACTTTGTTGACAAGTCCATATGACTCTCTGCTCTCTCTCTTGTGTTTCCTGTTAGCAACCTGGTGGGTTTGTGGAGCGTCTGTACTCTCTTCTGCACTCCTGCCTGCCTGCCTGCCAGCAACATGGAATCAGAGGCTGAGAGATGGCTGGTGCAGCTGAAAGTACAGACATGTTCTGATGTTGTTACTGTTCCTTCTCTCTAGCATTTAGCATCCAATCTATAGTTCAGTTTAAATGGATACTGTGAATTAGCAGTAACTCAGAGCGGGCTGATGATGCTTCTGGAGGTTCCCTGGTACTTCAAACCAGTCTCTGGTCATTGGAGTTTCCAGCCTCCTGGAGCACCACCTCCAGCTCCTCATGGAGTCCTCCTAGACACACACACACACACACACACACACACACACACACACACACACACACACACACACACACACACACACACACACACACACACACACAGGCTTTTAAGTAATAGGAAAAAGTAGTTTAAATGATTGTAAGTAATTGTATTCTGACCATTATTTTTTCACTTCCCCCTCCCCCCTCTCTCTCTCTTTCTTTCTCTCTTAGGAATTCCATAGGGTCAGACCTCATCGGTCACCCCAAAGAATGGGAAGTTCTTCAGTGAAATCCAATAAGTATTCCAGTTAAAGTTTAAAAAATAACCTCACGTCTTCTTGTTATGTCCCCCCCCCCCACCCCCCCGATCTGCAGGACCACAGGAGCCTCACTGATTTGTTACGGATGGGGGTTGTGCTTCCCAGTGCGTCCCCCTACTTGCCTCCCTCCGTCCGTCCACTGTGCCACCTCAATCACATACTTATCACCAGCACCTGTGTGTAATTGTCACTCATGCAATATGTACCCTCACTTCCCTTCACTCCCGCTTCGTCTTTGTTGGTCGCTTTGTGAGCGTAAGTCATACGAGTATACAAGTACTGTTTTGAGACTGTGATCTCCTCTTTGATTTCGAGCATTGAGTCCCTATTTTTGTGTCCTGTTTTGACTACTCATCCAAAGTAAAGATCCTTTTGTTTAGTACCGCTAACTACTTGTCCGCCTCTCTTTCTCTCCACCGCACCTGGGTCCGTTAACATACCTAAACCTTACACTGATTTGTGTCTTTGCCACTTTACTTTCATCCTACAGATACTTAGAATATATATTTGCAAATAAATGAGTAATAGAGTAGCTCAAATGTATTTCCTGTCTCTGTTTTCTTTTCTTTTGGTGACACTTCACACAAAGGGGTTTCCGTTATAATGGGTTCATAATTCAGTTTGCACATTATAAGCATGTGTTGCGTTTATAAAGCATTAGTAACAGCGCAGCCACATATTTTCAAACTACTTTAATTGTCATTATCTACGAATGAATCATTAAAAGAGAATATCGTGACTATTTCTGTATTTTTGAAACCTCTTGTTTTGTGTCTGAATTGAATCAATGAATCAATGCGTAGTTCGTACAAATATAATCTATGAATCGAATCACTGTTTTATCTCATTCAGCCACGGAATCCCTAGTTTAACAGCGTCAACTTTAGAAGCAGCATTACTGTTAAGTGTCACTTTCATTTTGTATAGTGTGCCCATGGCATTGGGCTGCATGGAATCCACACGCATACACACCACACTAAGGGCATGTGACAGGGACCCGTGTCTGCTTATTAGCGCTACGTTTAGAACTGTAAACTGAGATCATACAAATTTTCCTGTAACATCACTTTAATAGTCAATAAACTCATGAATCCTTATGCATAAGTGCTTTGTTATTTCCTTTCAAACCCTTCCTGTAAGTCCCTTTCACATGTCAAGAAGTAACTTACTGTAAGTAACGATAAAATGCTAAGGGTAGCTGTGATCGAAATAGAAAAATACCTTCCAGAAGAAAAACAAATGAGGTTCCCAATGCCTTTAAGATTGCTTTCTGTGCGACCATGGCCCGTTCACACGTGAAGAAGTAACTTAGAAAACAATAAAAATCACCAGGGAGCTTTGATGGCGAAGGGGTTAAGGCGTAGGATTACTAATCCAATGGGGTCTCCCTGTGCAGCTTTGAACCCTGCTCTCAGCGTAAACACAGCTGTGTCCCTATTTATGTACAAGATGTCGGCCCACTTTTGGAAACCTGATGTAAAACAAATCGAGCTGCAATTGCAGGATGGTTAAGGCGTTTGCTTTAAAATCAAACATATTTCCCAATGCCTTTGGCATTTCCTTTCAAACCCTTTGCCTGCAAGGCTGTGTCATTTTCATGTTTCAAAATGTACAAAAGTGTAAGGAACAATGACATGCAAAGGGAAGCTGTGATGGCCGAGTGGTTAAGGTGTTGGACTTGAAATCCATTGGGGTTTCCCCGCGCAGGTTCGAACCCTGCTCACAGCGCAGGGGAAACGACATCCCTCTTAAAGGACGACATGTTGGTCCACCTTTGGAAATATGAGTTGTTGAGACGCAATTGCGTGGTGGTGTAAAATGCAATTGTGGTTCCCAATGTCTTTGGGACCTCCTTTCCTGTGTAGCCCATGGCCCTTTCAAATTTGAAGAACTAACGTAGAAACATTTAAACAACAATGAAAGGCTAAGGGCAGCTGTGATGACGGAGTGGTTAAGGATAAGGACCCGAAATCCAATGGGATTCCTTTGCTTTCTCAAAGTGTTGTTGCGCATGTATTTGTGTAATGTAAGTTGCATCCTCGTAACATGGCTTCTGTGAATTGATATTCAAAAGTCTCTATATGAGGCTTCCTTAATAAGCAAACTCTGGTCCGTGTCTAGATCTTGAAAAGATTTTGTCTTTACTACAGACCAGGCAGTGCAGAAGCCAATATAGCTGTGATGGCCGAGAGGTTAAGGCGTTGGACTCGAAATCCAATGGGGTCTCCCCGCGCAGGTTCGAACCCTGCTCACAGCGCACAGTTTACAAAATTGAGTCTATGTATTTGAACAGAACAAAGTAAAGACCAGCAATGTTGCTTACTGAAATTAAAGTGTGTTGTTACACATGTATTTGTGTGATGAAAGTTGCAAAAGAAGCCTCAATTTCTCTTTTGTTTTCTTCTTTTTTCTCCTTTTTCTTCTGCCCCCTTCTTCCCCCCCCTTAACAGACTATTGTTCCCCAGCTTGATGCTAAGGGAAGAGAAAGAGAGAGAGAGAAATTGAAGCTTCTTTTCCATTATTTACTAGTTTATTTATCAGTATGTATTCTAAACGATTAAAGAAAAAGAAAAAATATTGCCTTTTCCGTTTTTGAATGGGGGGGAAGAGTGGATCGGAAGGTCACCGGTTTGAATCCCACCAGCGCCAGAAATAAAAACAGGCAAAGTCTCCCAAAGTGTTGTTTTGTGTAAATTCAAGAGCCAATATCTTGCTTCTTGTGACATAACAAACAGAAGTTTAAGAACACTTGCTGTTGTTTTAATGATGTTTAATGACTGTGCTATGGGCCTACAGGTCTGTTGCTCTATTCAAGTTGCGTGTGTATCTTTGTTTATGCATCTGAAATGATCAGACCTCTGTTTCTTTCTCTTATGGACTGCATCACTCGCTATTAGCAATGTGTCAAATTGATTGAATAAAACTCAGATAAAAGATTTATATTTGAAAATAGATTTTTTTTTATTGAAATAAACACAAAAAACCTGTGAGCTGCCTCCTACACACTGGACAGCACACCCTGACCTACCATAGATGGTAGGGCATCCACGCCAGGAGCCTGTGGGTGAAAAAGTGCTCTGGTGTTGGGGCCTGGTTAGAGTGGCTCGTACCAGAGTTTCGAGTTTGGCCGCAGCCTCTGGTTCTCCCACAGGGTGGATGCAATCATCGCTGGTCTTGCTGTGGAATGGTCTTCTTCATCTCTGCCGGCAGCCAGAATGAATCGGGCGCCTGACCGAGAAAGGCAGGGGCAGCAGGACAATAGAGAGGACCAGGAGGGGCAGCAGGACCAAGGAGAGGACCAGGAGGGGCAGCAGGACCAAGGAGAGGACCAGAAGGGGCAGCAGGACCAGTAGTAGGGAAAACACCCACATCGGACTCATCTTTAAAAAAAAAAAAAAAAAAGAAGCCAAACTCAGTGAATTACACATGCATCATCATATCAGAGTTATTTAACACACACACACACACACACACACACACACACACACACACACACACACACACACACACACACACACACAGAAACAGACACAAATAGACACACAAACACAGGTAAAAACCTGCCTGCCTGAATGATTACAGGCCAGTAGCACTCACTCCAATCATCATGAAGTGTTTTGAGAGAGTGGTACTGGCACACATTAAGAGCAGCATACCGGACACCCTAGACCCCCTGCAGTATGCCTACCGGCCCAACAGGTCCACCTCAGACGCTATCGCTGCTGTCCTCCAGTATTCCCTCTCTCACCTGGAAAACAAAGACTCCTACATCAGGATGCTCTTTATAGACTACAGCTCCGCTTTTAATACGGTCATCCCCCACAGACTCATCCACAAAATGTCCACACTTGGCCTGCACCCCACCCTCTGTGACTGGCTCCTAGACTTTTTGACTGGCAGGCCCCAGTCTGTCAGATTGGTAATAGGACTTCAGCCAGCATTATTACAAATGTTGGCACTCCACAGGGATGCGTCCTCAGCCCCATCCTCTACACCCTGTTCACCCCTTGACTGTGTCGCCTCCCACAAGGACAACATCATCCTAAAGTTTGCGGACGACACCGCAGTGATAGGATGCATCACTGGCGGGGACGAATCGGCTTACAGGAGGGAGGTGGCCAGTCTGGTAGCATGGTGTGAGGACAACAACCTCACCCTCAATACGGACAAGACCAAGGAGATGATAGTGGACATGAGGAAGAAGAGGGGACCTCATCGGCCACTGTACATCCGGGAACTCGAAGTAGAGAGGGTGATACCTGGGCAAATACCTGGGCGTCCACATCAGCGAGGACCTCACCTGGACACTTAACACCACACAGCTGGTTAAGAAGGCCCAACAGCGGCTGTACTTTCTGAGGAGGCTGAGGAAGTTTGGCATGTCGCCCAAGATCCTCAGCAACTTCTACAGCTGCATTGTTGAGAGCATCCTAACCAGCTGTATCACTGTGTGGTACAGCAGCACTACTGCTATGGACCGCAGACGCCTGCAGAGAGTGGTGAAGACCGCTGAGAAAATCACCAGGACTCCACTGCCCTCTCTGCAGAGCATCTACCACCGCAGAGTCCACAGGAGAGCCATCCATCCTCAAGGACCCCACCCACCCCCAACACGGACTGTTCACACTTCTACCCTCAGGCCGGAGGTACAGAAGTGTTAAATGCAGGACCACCAGACTAAAGAATTCCTTCTTTCCCACTGCCATCAGACTCCTAAACAACGCATAGGAGATTATAATCATTGACTACCTCATATAACTGTACTACCTCATAACTGAACCCGACTTCAGTTTGCACATGCATAATTGCACTGTTTACATTTGCACTGTTTTATTATTATTATTGTTGCTTTTTTATTATCACATGCTGCCTTAAATTTTGTTATCTTGTACATTTTGTTTAGTATATATTGTATATTTTTTAGTATTGTACATTTTACATTGGTTGGCATTCTGCGGACAGTAAAGCAAGAATTTCATTGTACAGGGAAACGTGTTTTCTACTGTGCATATGATAATAAACACTTTGAATCTTGTTCAACAGGGGAAGGGGTCCTCATAGACGGCCGTAGCAGGGCTGGACAAGGACTTGGGTACAGGGGAAGGGGTCCTCATGGAGGCCGTAGCAGGGCTGGACAGGGACTTGGGTACAGGGGAAGGGGTCCTCATGGAGGCCGTAGCACTCCTGCCTACAGGGAGGAGGTCCAGCACCTAACAGTGTGGTGCAACGACAACAACCTGGCTCTCAACACCAGGAAGACCAAAGAGCTCATTGTGGACTTCAGGAAGTCAAAAGCTGGCACACACACCCCCATCCTCATCAACGGGACTGAGGTGGAGCGAGTCACCAGCTTCAAGTTTCTGGGTGTCCACATCTCTGAGGATCTCTCCTGGACCCTCAACACCTCTACCCTGATCAAGAAGGCCCCCCCCCCCCCGGACAATTGCAATTACAAACTGCTCTTACTCCATACCACTGCTCTTCTGTACATATCTGTCTATACTGTTCATAATCTGTCTATACTGTTCATAATGCACATATCCTTATATTTTTCTTTAATACTACTATTAATACACTGCACATATCTGTACATACTGTACATACCTGTTTATACTGTTCATATGGCATTCCATATTTATTCTGCTATTTACTCTAATGTTACTGTTAATACGTATACCTAGACTGCATTGCCTATACAGCTCATATGCTGCTTACACTGTTCATACTGCATCCTATTTATTCTGCTATAATGCTACTGCTAATTCATATACTGAACCAATACACTGCACTGTAGTGGTTTGCGGGATCTGAAGAATCTCGAGGATCACCAGTTCAAAGTTGCAACAATCTCCATGTTTATTTCGCACTCTACATTCTCACTTACAACTCATTCACACTTCCTGTTTACATACATAATTTGTCCCTCTGTCACCACGCTAAGGCACCTGGGTAATGTAGTGAATTCGTCTACGCTCAACCAGTAGGTGTCTAGTCACCACACAGGTCCCCCCCAGAATTCACAAACACTGACTTCCCATAACGCGCCGGGGCTCGGATGACCCGTCCAAAGCGGCTACTGGACTCCCGAACCTGGGATGGAGAGCCTGGCCCGGAATCACTA
The DNA here is from genome assembly GCF_951799395.1 of Argentina silus. Taxonomy (NCBI): domain Eukaryota; kingdom Metazoa; phylum Chordata; class Actinopteri; order Argentiniformes; family Argentinidae; genus Argentina; species Argentina silus. The sequence goes on along the minus strand of NC_139676.1, from coordinate 1,050,600 downwards.
GGATTTCTCTTCGTGCCCGTACCAGCAGGAGGGCGGCCACGGCGTGGTGGACGAGCCACCTCCACTTCGCGTTCCCCATCCAGATGAGCTGGCTTCAGGCGGTCCACCGAGATATGCTCCCTATTCCCCCCTATGTCAATGACAAAGGTCTTGTCGCCTGTCTCCACGACTCTGTAGGGGCCATCGTAAGGCGGCTGTAGAGGGCTCCTATGTGCATCGTGGCGGATGAACACATATCTCGCTGACTGGAGATCATGAGGGACATGGACGCGTGGCAGGCTGTGATTTGAAGTGGGAGTCGGCTTAAAGGCACTTGCCCTGTCCCAGAGATCACGCAGTTGCTTTGGTGCCGACCAGGGAACGGTAACCGAAGGAAAAAAATCACCCGGCACTCTAAGGGCCTGGCCATAGACGAGCTCCGCCGAAGAAGAGAGGAGGTCCTCCTTAGGTGCAGTACGAAGTCCCAGCATCACCCAGGGTAGCCTGTCGATCCAGCTATTGCCCTGGAGGTCCACTTTCAGCGCTGCCTTCATGGAACGATGAAAGCGCTCACACAGGCCATTGGCCTGGGGATGGTATGCTGTAGTCCGATGGAGTGAAATACCCAACTGCTGAGTGATAGAGGTCCACAGCTGTGAGGTGAATTGTGGCCCCCGGTCTGAGGAGAGGTCAGAGGGAACCCCGAACCGGGCAATCCAAACCCCAATGAATCCACGGGCCACCTCAGCTGTCGTTGTTCCTGACAGTGGAACCACCTCCGGCCACCGTGTCGTTCTGTCCACCATCGTTAGGAGATAGGTGAACCCTCCGGAGGGAGGAAGAGGTCCCACCAAGTCCACGTTGACGTGGTCAAAACGCCGTTCCGGGACTGTGAACTTCTCCAATGGCGCCTTCACATGCCGATGGATTTTTGTGCGCTGGCATGCAATGCATGTGTTGACCCAGCCGCGAATGTCCTTCTTCATGCCAGGCCAGACAAATTTCCCTGTCACCAGACGCTGCGATGGCTTCCGGCCCGGGTGTGACAGGCCATGTACGACCTCAAAAACCGTCCGTCTCCACATCTTGGGTACCAGAGGACGGGACTGGCCAGTAGAAACGTCACAAAGCAGCGTCGTACCCTTACCATCAAAAGGGACATCCACTAACCGAAGCCCTGTAGTCGCCGTCCTCCAGGCCTGAATGTCAGGGTCAGCGGCTTGGTCCACAGCCATGCGGGCATAATCGACGCCGAGGTGGACAGCGCTGGTGAAGGTGCGAGAAAGGCAGTCGGCCACGGTGTTCTGTTTCCCTGCTATATGTTGTATGTCTGTGGTGAACTCAGAAACGTAGGACAGATGACGCTGTTGCCTGGCCGACCATGGTTCCGACACCTTAGCCATGACGAAAGTTAAAGGCTTGTGGTCCACGAAAGCAGTGAATGGTCGAGCCTCTAGGAGGAAACGGAAATGTCTGACTGCCAGGTAGAGGGCGAGTAGCTCACGGTCAAACGTGCTGTACTTTTGCTCACTAGCACGGAGCTGCCGGCTAAAAAAAGCAAGTGGCTGCCAAACCCCGTCAACTCGCTGCTCCAACACCGCACCAACTGCGCGGTCCGAGGCATCAGATGTCACAGCAATGGGGGCATCCGGCACAGGATGTGCTAGCATGGTTGCGTTCGCCAGCGCGTCCTTGATGGCAGAGAATGATCCTGACATTTCACTAGACCAGTCAACAATGTGCTTGGGAGGTTTGTCCTTAAGGACCCCATACAGGGGGCGCATGAGGTGGGCTGCTCGTGGAATGAAGCGATGATAAAAATTTACCATCCCCAGGAACTCCTGTAGGGCCTTCACCGTTGTGGGGCGTGGAAACTGCCGCACCGCCTCCACCTTTAAGGGCAGTGGGGTTGCCCCGATAGAAGTGATGTGATGGCCGAGGAAATCAATGGAGGGCACCCCAAACTGGCATTTCGCTGGATTGACAATCAAGCCATGCTGCCGCAAATGAGTAAAGAGGAGGCGGAGGTGTGACAGGTGGTCTGCCTCGGATGTACTGGCCACCAGGATATCATCCAGGTAAACAAAAAGAAAAGGCAAATCACGCAGCACTGAGTCCATCAACCGCTGAAAAGTTTGGGCGGCGTTCTTCAAACCGAAAGGCATTCGTAAATACTCAAAAAGGCCAAACGGCGTGATGACTGCCGTTTTGGGGATGTCGTCAGGATGGACTGGCACCTGGTGATACCCCCGAATGAGATCCACCTTTGAAAAAATAACTGCTCCCGCCAGGTGGGCTGAAAAATCCTGAATGTAGGGAACAGGATACCGGTCCGGTGTAGTGGCATCATTGAGTCGCCGGTAATCACCACACGGGCGCCATCCTCCATTGGCCTTGGGCACCAGGTGCAAAGGCGAGGCCCAGGGACTGTCAGACCGACGAATGATGCCAAGTCTCTCCATGGAGCTGAACTCCTCCTTGGCGATCGCCAACTTGTGTGGGTCCAGCCGGCGGGCTCGAGCATGTACCGGTGGACCGCTGGTTGGTATGAAGTGAGTCACATTGTGTCTTATGGAGCTCGCTGAAAACGTCGGCGTTGTGATGTCTGAAAATTCCAGCAGGAGTCGGGCGATATCATCAGCCGGTGAAAGGGCAGCGGCCAGCCTTGTTGATGTAGCGGTGCTGTGCTCACAAGCCAGTGAGCAGAAGGTCTCAGCGTTGACCAGCTGACGGTTACCCACATCCACCAGCAGCCCATTAGCGCAGAGGAAATCAGCACCCAGGAGAGGGGTGGACACCTTCGCCAACACAAAGTCCCAAGAGAAACGTTGTCCAGCAAAGCACAGTGTTAAGGGCCGTGTGCCAAACGTGGGGATGGGGGTGCCATTCGCTGCTTCAAGGTTGGGTCCCACTTTGGCTGTTCGAATATCCAAAGCTGATGCAGGCAGAATGCTGACCTGAGCTCCAGTGTCACAAAGAAATCTACGGCCGGAATTAGAGTCAGTAATGAACAGCAAACCGCTGGATGGGCCGACACTCAGTGCTGCTAATGGGTGGCGGCCAATGCGTTTCCCGACCAGCTACATGGTGGGAGGCACTTCTTTGCTCTGTCACCAAACTTGCCATGATAGAAACAGAGACTTGACTTCCCACGGCGAGCCACAGCGCTGGCGGAGACGGTGTGTGTGTGCGGTTGATGCATGCCTTCCACACTGGTAGTGCTGGTGTTGGTAAAGGGCGTGACCGAAAAAGTCTTCCTCCCAGCTGAAAAAATAACATCAGCCTCCTTGGCCAACTCACGAAGGTCTACCTTCACAGAACTGGTTACATGCAAACGAATCTGGTCTGGGAGTTGCTGCAGAAATAGCTCCCTAAAAAGGAAACATGGTTGGTGATTGCCAAGCAGAGCCAGCATATGGTCCATTAACTCTGAGGGCTTTGAGTCTCCAAGCCCAGGGAGAGACAGGAGCTGCCGAGCTCGTTCTGGTTCTGTCAATCCAAAAACTCCCTTCAGGTGTCCTTTAAGCGTGGTATATTTGTCCCTGGCTGGTGGGTTTTCTATCAGGTTTATCACCCGCGCAGCAGTTGAACCCTTCAGAGACGCTACCACATAGTAATATTTTGTGTCCTCTGAAGTTATATCCCTGATGGCAAACTGAGCTTCAGCCTGCACAAACCAAGCGCTAACATTGTGCTCCCAAAACTCAGGCAACTTGAGAGCAACTGCATTCGCCATGTTCAAAAAAGCTTTGAAAAACGTCCAAAAAAACTTACGTCAGGGTCACCAATTGTAGTGGTTTGCGGGATCTGAAGAATCTCGAGGAACACCAGTTCAAAGTTGCAACAATCTCCATGTTTATTTCGCACTCTACATTCTCACTTACAACTCATTCACACTTCCTGTTTACATACATAATTTGTCCCTCTGTCACCACGCTAAGGCACCTGGGTAATGTAGTGAATTCGTCTACGCTCAACCAGTAGGTGTCTAGTCACCACAGCACTACTTATACTATACTGCACTATTATACTGCACTACCTGTATATACTGTACTTTTCTGCTTTTTTGCACTTCTGGTTAGACGCTAACTGCATTTCGTTGTCTCTGTACTTGTACTCTGCACAATGACAATAAAGTTGAGTCTAATCTAATCTAATCTAATCTAATCTATTGGCAGTACCAGCAGGGGTAGTAGCAGGGCTGGACAGAGACTGTGAGGGAGAGGAAAGGTAGAGTACACCAGGAGAGTATATTGTGATTGTGCATGTATCTATGTGATTGTAGGCATAAGCCACATTAGTCACACACGAGTTACACTAATAACACAGAGATATTAAGACGAACAAATCCATGTAATACCTCAACAGGCTTCCTAGTCACAAGGTTTGGTTTGGCTGCAGCACCAGAAGCCCCTCCAAATCGGGGTTTATGAAACTGAAGAGAAGAATGGCAAGTGAAATTGGTCAGAATAAAATGATGACAAAACAGTGCTTCGATAAAAATAGATGGATAACGTTTGGCAAAATGTTATGGAAATATTTACCATTGACACAGTCAATGTAGGCCACAGAGGACTCTGCACAGGCTTGGCAGGGACTGAGGCTGTGGTCTCTGCAGGGGCCATGGCACGAGATGGAGCTGGACCCTGGATCATGGCAGCAGCAGGCACTGAGGCAGATATGGGTGCCAGGGGAACACTGGCTGGCTGCTGAAGACATACAGATACAACTGTATCAATTATCAATACTACTGATAATGGGATCCTTTTTCAGCATGACCAATAGTTACATCTGATGTCCCTTCATTACCTTCTGGGAGTGAAATCCACAGACACAGCTCTGGCCCACCAAACAGCAATGTCTGGCCGCGTATCTGCACTGGACATTTCTCAATCTGTAACCAAATGGTATGCTCAATGTCATGGCATATACAACATAGCTTATATCTGTTTAATCTGTTGGTGTATTTCACGGACAAAATGTACCTGCTGGTGAAAGGCGAAATCAAAGAAGCTGTTGTACGAGGTCCGTCAGAATGTGGTCTCCGAAGCATGTGCCGCACGCTTTACATTGTTTCTCCACCTCCTCTGTTTCCACTCCTACGGTCGTCCAAGCTGGCAAAGAAGCATGGCTGTGCGACAAGAATGAGATCCGAACCGACATGTGCAGAGCACAATGGATTAGCAGTCCATCGCCTTAACCACTCGGCCACCTTGTCCTTGTGTTGGCCCGGTAGCCCTTTCCACCGGATACATACAGCCAGGACGTGAAGAAAGGCTTTTTAACAGTGGAATTTTGCTGCTACCTGGGGAAACATCTGTTGAACCATTGAGCCATAGTACTTTCACTTGGTGGACCCAGCTTGTGAAAGGTTTCATCAAAGGGGTCGTCCGGGATTTGATTCCAGGACCTCTCACACCCAAAGCGAGAATCATACCACTAGACAAACGAACCGTCTGACAACACCTTGCCCCTCCACCGCAACGGAGCCTCAGGTTGTGGGAAGTGTCCGCACTGTCTGCATAAAAGAAGGACTATTTCATTCGGGTACGCAACATTGGCAAGGTGACCCATCTGATGAAGCGGCGACCCAAGACACTTTGATGGAGTCGTCCGAGCTGGTGAAAGGCTGAACCAGAGGGCTCGTCCGGGATTTGAACACAGGACCTCTCGCACCCTAAGCGAGAATCATACCCCTAGACCAACGAGCCACCTACTAATGGATGCCTTTCCCCCGCAATGGAGCCTCAGGTTGGGGGATGTGTCCGCGTGACAGGCAGGATACTCACCACTAAACTAACGAGGAGCTGTTTACCCTGAAATTCCACACATTTCAAAAAGAAAAAATTTTCTCGCCCCCCCCACCCCCCACCCTTTTTTACTGAGTAATCCAGCCCATGAAATAAAAGTGACAACAAAGACCCTGCAAAATGTTGAAATGGTGAGTACTGGAGGGCATATGAATGTGGTGGTCGTGAATGGACATATCATTGTTGCGGTCCTGCCTGGTCTCATGAGCGCATTGGTGGTATAGTGGTGAGCATAGCTGCCTTCCAAGCATTTGACCCGGGTTCGATTCCCGGCCAATGCAAGTTAAGTGTCCTTTTCCCGAGGGGCCCATGCCTGCGTATCCAAAGGCGCAAGAATGACATTTCAGTCTCGTTGAAAGCGTCGGTTCGAACCCCGCCTAGGTTGAAGCTGTCTCTGTGCTCAAAGAAGCTGTTGGACGACGTCCTTCTGAATGTGGTCTCCGAAGCATGTGCCGCACGCTTTACATTGTTTCTCCACCTCCTCTGTTTCCACGCCTACGGTCGTCCAAGCTGTCAAAGAAGCATGGCTGTGCGACAAGAATGAGATCCGAACCGACATGTGCAGAGCACAATGGATTAGCAGTCCATCGCCTTAACCACTCGGCCACCTTGTCCTAATCTCGTGTTGGACCGGTAGCCCTTTCCACCGGATACTTACAGCCAGGACGTGAAGAAAGGCTTTTTAACAGTGGAATTTTGCTGCTACCTGGGGAAACATCTGTTGAACCATTGAGCCAGAGGACTTTCACTTGGTGGACCCAGCTTGTGAAAGGTTTCGTCAAAGGGCTCGTCCGGGATTTGAACCCGGGACCTCTCACACCCGAAGCGAGAATCATACCACTAGACCAACGAACCGTCTGACAACACCTTGCCCGTCCACCGCAACGGAGCCTCAGGTTGTGGGAAGTGTCCGCACTGTCTGCATAAAAAAAGGACTATTTCATTCGGGTACGCAACATTGGCAAGGTGACCCATCTGCTGAAGCGGCGACCCAAGACACTTTGATGGAGTCGTCCGAGCTGGTGAAAGGCTGAACCAGAGGGCTCGTCCGGGATTTGAACACAGGACCTGTCGCACCCTAAGCGAGAATCATACCCCTAGACCAACGAGCCACCTACTAATGGATGCCTTTCCCCCGCAATGGAGACTCAGGTTGGGGGATGTGTCCGCCCTGTCGGCAAAAAGCAGGGAGTTTACTTCCACTGTGTTTGCATTGTTGTAAAATGTTTCTCGCCCCCCCCACCCCCCACCCTTTTTTACTGAGTAATCCAGCCCATGAAATAAAAGTGACAACAAAGACCCTGCAAAATGTTGAAATGGTGAGTACTGGAGGGCATATGAATGTGGTGGTCGTGAATGGACATATCATTGTTGCGGTCCTGCCTGGTCTCATGAGCGCATTGGTGGTATAGTGGTGAGCATAGCTGCCTTCCAAGCAGTTGACCCGGGTTCGATTCCCGGCCAATGCAAGTTAAGTGTCCTTTTCCCGAGGGGCCCATGCCTGCGTATCCAAAGGCGCAAGAATGACACATCAGTCTCGTTGAAAGCGTCGGTTCGAACCCCGCCTCGGTTGAAGCTGTCTCTGTGCTCAAAGAAGCTTTTGGACGACGTCCGTCTGAATGTGGTCTCCGAAGCATGTGCCGCACGCTTTTCATTGTTTCTCCACCTCCTCTGTTTCCACGCCTACGGTCGTCCAAGCTGGCAAAGAAGCATGGCTGTGCGACAAGAATGAGATCCGAACCGACGCGTGCAGAGCACAATGGATTAGCAGTCCATCGCCTTAACCACTCGGCCACCTTGTCCTAATCTCGTGTTGGCCCGGTAGCCCTTTCCACTGGATACTTACAGCCAGGACGTGAAGAAAGGCTTTTTAACAGTGGAATTTTGCTGCTACCTGGGGAAACATCTGTTGAACCATTGAGCCAGAGGACTTTCACTTGGTGGACCCAGCTTGTGAAAGATTTCGTCAAAGGGCTCGTCCGGGATTTGGACCCGGGACCTCTCACACCCAAAGCGAGAATCATACCACTAGACCAACGAACCGTCTGACAACACCTTGCCCGTCCACCGCAACGGAGCCTCAGGTTGTGGGAAGTGTCCGCACTGTCTGCATAAAAAAAGGACTATCTCATTCGCGTACGCAACGCTGGCAAGGTGACCCATCTGCTGAAGCGGCGACCCAAGACACTTTGATGGAGTCGTCCGAGCTGGTGAAAGGCTAAATAAGAGGGCTCGTCCGGGATTTGAACCCTGGACCTCTCGCACCCTAAGCGAGAATCATACCCCTAGACCAACGAGCCACCTACTAATGGATGCCCCTCCCCCGCAATGGAGCCTCAGGCTGGGGGATGTGTCCGCGTGACAGGCGGGATACTCACCACTATACTAACGAGGAGCTGTTTACCCTGAAATTCCACACATTTCAAAAAGATATTGTTTTGAGAATTAAAAAGAGAAAAGAAATACCTTGATTGACTGAAGGGATTCTTTCGGATTACCTTGACTTCATAGGTGAGCTCAGTGGATCACATTCTTCCAGCCAAGGGTTCCATGGTGTAATGGTTACCACTCAGGACTCTGAATCCTGCCATCTGAGTTCAAATCTCAGTGGAACCTGTGGACATGTCATGTTTCCTTAAAAAGACAGTATCTGTGCAGGTCCGTAAGTGTTTTGCCCGATTGGAGGGTTTGACAAGGTATCCATCGCCACAGGACCAACTCCATCCAGTGAAGGGTTACATTTTGTAATGGTTGAGCAAGGGTCCATGGTGTAATGGTTAGCACTTTGGACTTTGAATCCAGTGATCCGAGTTCAAATATCGGTGGAACCTCTGGCAACAGCCTGTTTCTTAAAAACACTGCCAAAAAACATAGAGGTTCAACCCGACAAAGACACGTTTGTTGTTTTTGTGCTCTGAAGTGAAAGGAATGCAAGAGACATTGTGCAGGTAAGAGAAATCCTTCTTCAGGCCATGAGATGCTAGGAATAAGAAGCCATTCTCCCCGTCGGGGAGTCGAACCCCGGTCTCCCGCGTGACAGGCGGGGATACTCACCACTATACTAACTAGGAGCTGTTTACCCTGAAATTCCACACATTTCAAAAAGATATTGTTTTGAGAATTCAAAAGAGAAAAAAAAATACCTTGACTGACCGAAGGGATTCTTTCGGATTACCTTGACTTCATAGGTGAGCTCAGTGGATCACATTCTTCCAGCCAAGGGTTCCATGGTCTAATGGTTAGCACTCAGAACTCTGAATCCTGTGATCTGAGTTCAGATCTCAGTGGAACCTGTGGACATATCATGTTTCTTTAAAAGAACAGTATCTGTGCAGGTCCAAGAGTGTTTTGCCTGATTGGAGGGTTTCTCATAACCATGACAAGGTATCCATTGCCACAAGAACAACTCCACTCTGGTGGGACTTGAACCCACAACCTTTGCTTCCCTACCACTGAGAAGCCTTGAAGTCCAATGTGCTATATGCGCTAAAACAATAATGAAGCAGAGCTTGAAGATGGATTTTGCTCTGAGTGCAAGCAGAACTGTAAGGCACCGCTGGGATTCGAACCCAGGATCTCCTGTTTACTAGACAGGCACTTTGACCAACTAAGCCACAGCGCCTGCACAGAGTCTTCACAACCCATTTGTCAGTAAACTTGCAAATCCAAATCAGATTCGATGGGGGAAGGCCATCCTGGCGAACCAGAGACGATTTGACAGTGGGGAGAGTATCAAAAACTTTGTATCGAGAACTTTGTGCAATGGTGCAAACTCAACCACCTACAACTCAACACTACAAAGACCAAGGAGATGGTGGTGGATTTCCGTAGGTCTAAGCCCTCTCTGCTACCAGTCTCCATTGAGGGAGTCAATGTGGAGATGGTCAGCACATACAAGTATCTGGGGGTCCACTTGGACAATAAACTGGACTGGTCAGCCAACACTGATGCGATTTACAAGAAGGGACAGAGCCGGCTGTACTTCCTGAGGAGGCTGCGGTCCTTCAATGTCTGCAGCAAACTCCTAGGGATGTTTTACCAGTCTGTGGTCGCCAGCGTTCTCTTCTATGCAGTGGTGTGCTGGGGAGGAAGCACTATGAAGAGGGATGCCGGGCGACTGGACAGGCTGGTAAGGAAAGCTGGCTCTGTTGTGGGAGCTGAACTGGAGAGCATCACTTCAGTAATGGAAAAAAGAACTCTGAGCAAACTGCTCACCATCATGGACAATGAAGGTCACCCACTGTACCACACCATCATCCAGCAGAAGAGCTTGATCAGCTGGAGGCTACGAGCACTGACAAGCAAAACTGACAGACTGACTAAATCATTTGTCCCCAGAGCCATACAACTCTACAATAGGTCAATCAAGGGCAAAGAGATGGACTTCTCTGCATAACCTCCACCCTCTGTATCATATCACTATCATGTATCATGTCACTGTTTCACCTCATTATCTACAATGTTTACTAGCTATGCTAGGTCTCATACACAGCCCCTACCTCCCTCCACCAGCCTGGACTAAATGCACTTTAAAATAGTCCATATTTATGTAGCCCGTATTTAGTTTTTAGTATTTAATGCTATAATTGCACTGTCTGCCTTACCTTTTTGCACCTCACCTAACTGCAAAGACATTTACAACTGCACCTCGTCTGTATAAAATGCTGCTAATGTTGTATGTTGTATGTGTATGTTATGTGTGATACCCCTATGTCTGTATGCTACTTGGAACCTGAATTTCCCCCTGGGATAAATAAAGTTTCTATCTATCTATCTATCATCTAAAATCAGGACATCCCTGGGTGGGATCGAACCACCAGCCTTCCGGTTAACAGCCGAACGCGCTAACCAATTGCGCCACAGAGACCTGCAGAAGTTGCCTCTCAATGGCAAAACATTTTTTTAGAACAACGGCAGCAAAAGGAAAGAAGACGATAAGGCTGTTTCAAAATAAACCCTGCCAGAGGTCATCTGTACAGTGGAACCTCGAGATACGAATTTAATCCGTTCCGAGACTTCCTTCGTAAGTCAAAACATTCGTATCTCAATTTTTTTTTAAAAAGGGTTCATGTGCAGGCGGCTGCCAGTTCTCGCGCGCGGCTGCCACTTCTCGCGAAAAAAAAGGTTTCGTATCTCAAATTTTCATTCGTATCTCTGAGCACAAATTTTACGAAATTTCTATTCGTAACTCAAAACATTCGTATATTGGGGCATTCGTATCTCGAGGTTCCACTGTATTAAGAAGCAAACAGAATCAAGCGACTCTGGTGGGACTCGAACCCACAACCTTTGAATCCCTACCGCTGAGAAGCCTAGAAGTCCAATGCCACAGAGCCTGAGTGAAAGTAGGAATGTAATCTCTCCCCTGTAACCAAAAAGTCTAAAACTGTTAAAAATAATAATAAAGCAGTGCTTGAAGATGGATTTTGCTGTGAGTGCAAGCAGAAATCTGAGGCACCGCTGGGATTCGAACCCAGGATCTCCTGTTTAGAAGAAGGCTGTTTCAAAATAAACCCTGCCAGAGGTCACCTGTATTAAGAAGCAAACAGAATCAAGCGACTCTGGTGGGACTCGAACCCACGGTCGTCCAAGCTGACAAAGAAGCATGGCTGTGCGACGAGGATGGGATTCGAACCCACGCGTGCAGAGCACAATGGATTATCGCATTGGTGGTATAATGGTGAGTATAGCTGCCTTCCAAGCAGTTGACCCGGGTTTAATTCCCGGCCAATGCAAGTTAGGTGTCCTTTTCGGTTCGAACCCCGCCTCTGCCTTCGATGTTGAAGCTGTCTCCGTTCTCAAAAAAGCTTTTGGACGATGTCCCGTCTGAATGTGGCCTCCGAAGGAAGTGCCGCATGCTTTGCATTGTTTCTCCACCGCCGCCGTCTTCTCTGTTTCCACGCCCACGGTCATCCAAGCGGAAAAAGAAGCAAGGCTGTGCAAAGAGGATGGGATTCGAACCAACGCATACAGAGCACAATGGAGTAACAGGGACCTCTCGCACCCGAAGCGAGAATCATACCCCTAGACCAACGAGCCACCTACTACTGGATACCCGATACTGGATACTACTACTGGGATGTGTCCGCCCTGTCGGCAAAAAGCAGGGAGTTTACTTTCACTGTGTTTGCATTGTTGTAACGTTTTTCTCGCCCCCCCCCCCTCCCTTTTTTACTGAGTAATCCAGCCCATGAAATAAAAATGACAACAAAGACCCTGCAAAATGTTGAAATGGTGAGTCCTGAAGTGCATATGAATGTGGTGGTCGTGAATGGTCTCATAAGCGCATTGGTGGTATAGTGGTGAGCATAGCTGCCTTCCAAGCAGTTGACCCGGGTTCGATTCCCGGCCAATGCAAGTTTGGTGTCCTTTTCCCGATGGGCCCATGCCTGCGTATCCTAAGGCGCAAGAATGACACTTCAGTCTCGTTGAAAGCGTCGGTTCGAACCCCGCCTCGGTTGAAGCTGTCTCCGTGCTCAAAGAAGCTGTTGGACGACGTCCGTCTGAATGTGGTCTCCGAAGTCTGTGCCGCACGCTTTCCATTGCTTCTCCACCTCCTCTGTTTCCACGCTCACGGTCGTCCAAGCTGACAAAGAAGCATGGCTGTGTGACGAGGATGGGATTCAAAGCCACGCGTGCAGAGCACAATGGATTATCGCATTGGTGGTATAATGGTGAGTATAGCTGCCTTCCAAGCAGTTGACCCGGGTTTAATTCCCGGCCAATGCAAGTTAGGTGTCCTTTTCGGTTCGAACCCCGCCTCTGCCTTCTATGTTGAAGCTGTCTCCGTTCTCAAAAAAGCTTTTGGACGATGTCCCGTCTGAATGTGGCCTCCGAAGGAAGTGCCGCATGCTTTGCATTGTTTCTCCACCGCCGCCGTCTTCTCTGTTTCCACGCCCACGGTCATCCAAGCGGAAAAAGAAGCAAGGCTGTGCAAAGAGGATGGGATTCGAACCAACGCATACAGAGCACAATGGAGTAACAGTCCATCGCCTTAACCACTCGCGCCAAAGCTGGGGAACAATAGTCTGTTAAGGGGGGGGGAAGGAGAAAAAAGAGGGAAAATAAAGAGAGAGAGAGAAATTGAGGCTTCTTTTCCATTATCTATTAGTTTATTTGTCAGTATGTATTCTAACGATTAAAGAAAAATAAAAAATGTCGCCTTTTCCGCTTTTGAATGGGGGAAAGAGTGGATCCGAAGGTCACCGGTACGAATCCCACCAGCGCCAGAAATAAAAACAGGCAAATTTATAAAATGATCAGACCTCTGTTTCTTTCTCTTGTAGAACTCAGATAAAAAGATTTATATTTGAAATCGAAAACTATATACTTGCTGTTGTTTTAACAATGTTTAATGACTGTGCTTTTGGCCCACAGGTCTGTTACTCTATTCAAGTTGTGTGTGTAATTTTGTTTAAGCATCTGAAATGATATCAGTTATAAAATGATCAGACCTCTGTTTCTTTCTGTTATGGACTGCATCACTCGCTATTAGCAATGTGTCAAATTGATTGAATAAAACTCAGATAAAACATTTATATTTGAAAATTGAAAAACGATTTGTGAAATAAACACAAAAAAAACCTGTGAGCTGCATCCTACACACTGGGCAGCACACCCTGACCTTCCACAGATTGTAGGGCATCCACGCCAGGAGCCTGTGGGTGAAAAAGTGCTCTGGTGTTGGGGCCAGGTTGTAAATGAGCCCTGTTACCGGTGGCTCGTACCAGAGCTTCAAGTTTGGCCGCAGCCTCTGGTTCTCCCACAGAGTGGATGATCATCGCTGGTCTTGCTGTGGAATGGTCTTCTTCATCTCTGCCGGCAGCCAGAATGAATCGGGCGCCTGAACGAGAAAGGCAGGGGCAGCAGGACAATAGAGAGGACCAAGAGGGGCAGCAGGACCAAGCAGAGGACCAAGAGGGGCAGCAGGACCAAGGAGAGGACAAGGAGGGGCAGCAGGACCAAGGAGAGGACCAGGAGGCGCAGCAGGACCAGTAGTAGGGAAAACACCCACATCGGACTCATCCTTAAAAAAAAGAAAAGAAGCCAAACTCAGTGAATTACACATGCAATAATAATATCAAAGTTATTTAACACACACACACACTCACACACACACACACACACACACACACACACACACACACACACACACACACACACACACACACACACACACAAACATAAACACAAGTAAAAAAGAGAGCACTTACAGAGGCACTTGCAGGGCTGGCAGTAGCCTGAGAGGTAGAGGTGGTCCTCACAGACGCCGTAGCAGAGGGGGATGGAGGCAGAGAGAAAGGGGAGATGGTCCTAATATAGGTGGAGGCAGGGCTGGAGGGGGACATGGGTAGTACAGGGGAAGGGGTCCTCAAAGAGGCCATAGCAGGGCTGGACAGGGACTTGGGAACAGAGGAGGGGGTCCTCATGGAGTACCAGCAGAGGTAGTAGCAGGGCTGGACAGAGACTGTGAGGGAGAGGAAAGGTAGAGTACACCAGGAGACTATATTGTGATTGTTAGGTTGATTGATATTGTGATTGTGCATGTACCTATGTGATTGTAGACATAAGCCACATTAGTCACACGAGTTACACTAATAACACAGAGACATTAAGACGAACAAATCCATGTAATACCTCAACTGGCTACCTAGCCACAAGGTTTGGTTTGGCTGCAGCACCAGAAGCCCCTCCAAACCAGGATTTATAAAACTAAAGAGAAGAATGGCAAGTGAAATTGGTCAGAATAAAATGATGACAAAACAGTGCTGCGATAAAATGGATGGATAACGTTTGGCAAAATGTTATGGAAATATTTACCATTGACACAGTCAATGTAGGCCGCAGAGGACTCTGCACAGGCTTGGCAGGGACTGAGGCTGTGGTCTCTGCAGGGGGCGTGGCACGAGGTGGAACTGGACCCTGGACCGTGGCAGCAACAGGCACTGAGGCAGATGTGGGTGCCGGTGGAACACTGGCTGGCTGCTGAAGACATACAGATACAACAAGTATCAATACTACTGATATTTCAGCATGACAAATAGTTACATCTGATGTCCCTTCATTACCTTCTGGGAGTGAAATCCACAGACACAACTCTGGCCCACCAAACAACGATGTCTGGCCGCGGGTCTGCACTGGATATTTCTCAATCTGTAACCACATGGTATGCTCAATGTCATGGCATATACAACCTAGCCTATATCTGTTTAATCTGTTGGTGTATTTCACAGACAAAATTTACCTTCTGGTAGAGAGCATACCACCTATTCTGACTGGGGGCTGGCCTGTCCCCTACATCAGAGGGCCAAACCCCAGTGGTGGCAGAGGTCTTGAGGCGAGACAGCCACTCACTGTCCTGTCCCCCATGGCCCTGTGCTTCTTGGTCACCATCTGAGGCCAACAAGAGGAAGAATGTCAATCTAACTGTCAAAGTCTGTCATGGGACTAGGAGCAATACATCTAACTGTGAAATTCTGTCATGGGACTAGGAGCAATATTTTATAATCAATCAAATCTGTCTACCTGTCATCAATCATAAGCTTTTATCGCCATACACTTCATTGTCAATAAAAATGGTTATGAATCAAATCAATTGTGGGGGGACATGCAGCGTTCGGCCTGTAGAGGGAGCTACAGGACCGTGGCAAGGGTTACGGAAGCGAGGCTTCGTTGCGCACCTGTTGCGAATGAAGCCTCGTTAACGAAATGGTTTAAGATGTGTGTGCCTCTGCTTTGGGGGAGAAAAGGGCTGAAAAGCTATGACTGAAAAGTCGACCAGGACCGAAAGAACGAAAAAAAGAAGGAACATTGTAAATAAACGGGGTTTTCCCTTATCACCACCGAATCCGCCTCCTTTGCCCCTCGTTGGGAGCCACTGTAACAAAGGTCCTAAACACAGAGGCGGATTCGGTGGTGGTGATAAGGGAAAACCCTGTTTATTTACAATGTTCCTTCTTTTAATCGTTCTTTCGGTCCTGGTCAACCTTTCAGTCACTCACCTTCAACATGCAGATGCGCCTGACTAATCAGTGCGATGAAGCCCGCTTCGGTTCTCTTGACATTCACTCCACACCAGTATGGCCCAGCATCCTGTTCAGACAGGTCAGTGATGGTCACAGTTTAGACTCCGTCATTCTTGTTGTCAGACAATGAGAATCTCCCTAGTGTCTGTTTACCATCATATGTAACAGAAATATTCATAATATACGCACAGGGTCCTTGCTGCACCAGGAGATTAACCTGCCTCCCCGCATTCCTCTGGCTGCTGAGTCCCTTCCTCCGGGCAATGTCCGCCCTGCTGTTGCTCCTCAACCACCCGGAGTTGAACACTCCTACCACCTGCCACAGAGCACAGCAGGGAAGGCTCGGACAAAGTGGAGGGCCACTGCAACAGCGGCTGCAGCACCACCCGCAGTGAGGCCCAGGCTGGAAGCCAAGAGGCAGCTGTTTCCTCTCCCTACCGCTAATGGCCCGTCCCAGGTGTTTGGAGCCCCTGGAAACCCAATGTGGACCAGCAGTTCACTTTTTACTTTCCCTCCCACCACTTTTTACACTTCCCTCCCACTACTTTCCCTAACCCTAACCCCTACCCGCCTTGTGTTTGCTGTCCCTCCTGTCATTTATCCAACCCCATTTGCTCCACCTGCCCCTCATCTGGCTGCCCCGAAGGTCCGCAAACGGACTGGAGAGGCCAACTCCTGCAGGAAGTGTGGGCAGCACAGGACTGGAGAAGGTTGGAGAAGATGAAGAAATAGCTTCTTCTTCTCTTTGTAAAAAGTTATTTATTCAACCTCAGGGTTTTTAAGAGTTTAACTTGTTTATTTGTGTGTGAGTGTGTGGATGTGTGTGTTTTTTGTGATTATTTCAATAAAAAATGTTCTATTTTTAAATATGAATCTTTTATCTGAGTTTGATTCGATCAATTCGACACATTCATAATAGCGAGTGATGCAGTCCACAAGAGAAACAAACAGAGGTCTGATCATTTTAGAACTGATCATTTCAGATGCATGAACAAAGTTACACACACACAGGCCCAGAGCACAATTATTAAAACATCATTAAAACAATAGCAAGTGTACATAAACTTGTGTTTGTTATGCCACAAGAAGCAAAATATTGGCTCAAGGGATCTTGAATTTACACAAAACAACACTTGGGAGACTTTGCCCATTTTTATTGCTGGCGCTGGTAGGATTCGAAACGGTGACTTTGGGATCCACTCTTTCCCCCCATTGAAAAACGGAAAAGGCAATCTTTTTTTTTTCTTTAATCGTTTAGAATACATACTGACAAATAAACTAGTAGATAATGAAAAAAAGCCTACATTTCTCTCTCTTTCTTTTCCCCCTTTTTCTCCCTTTTCCTCTTTTTTTATCCTTTTTCTTCCTCCCCCTTCTTCCCATTTTTCGCAACTTCTCCCCCCCCCCTCAACAAACTATTGTTCCCCAGTTTTGGCGCGAGTGGTTAAGGCATTGGACTAAAACTCCAATCGGGTCTCCCTGCGTAGGTTCAAACCCTGCTCACAGCACAGAGACAACAATATCCCTCTTTCTTTACAAGATGTCGGCCCACCTTTGGAAACCTGACATTCAGAAAAAATTTGTGAATACCTGAAAAGTTGTTGCAGGTGTAAGTATTGTAATAATAATAATAATAATAATAATAATAATAATAATAATAATAATAATAATAAGTATGTCGAAGAACAATAGTTGGACTTGCTGAAGCAAGCCCACTAATAAGTATAAGTATGAGCAATAACAATAGTTGGACTACCTCTAAACGTTAGTTAGAGAACCACTAAATATTTGTTGCTAAAACAACACAGCACAAGTCCAAAATGCATGTAGGTGACTAGCAAGCTAGCTAGTTCAAGCTAAAGCTAAGAATGCTTCCACTGCTACCACCAAAAGGACTAATGCTAATACCACCACACAGGTACATATGTTGACTATGTGTCTACTGTAAAATGTTAAAATTAAACGTTAAAATTAAACTAACCCGCTTCGAAGTCGACGTTCTCTCAACAATCGGTTACAAAAAAAAAACATGAACAACAACCTGACATAGAAACGACAGTCCGTAGTCGACACTGTGAAAACATGTTCGTTTATTTGAAGGAGAAGACAAACTACTTCTTACTTTTAGCTATTTATTTATATGTCAGAATTCTAGGCTTGTACAAGGACCACTTTTGGAGAAGAAAATCACAGTCAGCAAGCTGTTAATCTGTAACCAACCCTCCAAAAATGGATGCATTCAAACAGTCAAACAAAGCATTTACAGTAAACAAAGTGATTGTGATTGGCTATTTGGTTGGGGAGGAACCGTGGTTTAGACTTGGCATCCCTTGTTGTTCACGGGCTGGTCACACCATTCGTCCCATCTGCGGAGTCAGCACCCTGTTAGAGATAAGATACCTACTCTGGTATGTCCCCCCTAGCCTGGTACTTTTCCACTTTTGCTCTTTGTGTAAGCGTGTGTTGCGACATCTTTCTTGATGACCTGGCTTAACCTCTCTATGTATTAATCCAACGTACTATGGGACTAATGCTTGATTCATCCCATTTATCAACAGACCATCACATTAGTAAATTTAGCACACTGCAGTAATGTATTTTTATTATAGCAATAATAAACTGTTTTTATCAAATATAATTTCTAACAACGCATTCCGCATCCAATAGTGAAAAACACCCGAGACATTTTTCAGTACCTTTCGTTGCTAATGCTCATGGCTTAGTAATGCTAATGGCTTAGTTATGCTAGCTCTCAGAAAACCAGCGGGGTCTCGTCAATGTAAACATCAACAGAAGTGTGTTGCTGTGTAGCGCTGGATCAACCATTCCATAGAATGCTGCTCATGTTCTATTTCTAGAGGTCACATGGTAACGCATTTCTGAAAAGTCTTTATGATACATCTATGATTATTATTAATTATTTTCAAAACTATGTGTTGCTATGCAACCTTTCGATATAGAACATTAGCAACATTCTATGGAATGTTCAATCCGCTCCAGATAACAACTTCAGTTGATGTTTACATCGACACAAACCAGCTGATTTTTAGAGCAAAACGGGCTGAAAAATGCCTCAGTGTTTTTCAGGTTTGGACTGCTGCCTGCCGTTTTTACGTCCGTGTTTTCTTTTTTGTTGGGTTCGCGATCGTGCAGAGGGAAGCGACGGCAGCGACTTCGGAGAGGGTATGTGACGATAGTTGGACCATATCTGAAAGATAGTTTGACAATATCTGAACGATAGTTAGACAACCACTCGATATGTGTTGCTAAAACAACACAGCACACGTAGGTGACGAGCAAGCGAGCTAGTTCAAGCTAAAGCTAACTATGCTACCACCGTAGCTACTGACGGACTAACAGTCATGCCATTACACAGATGCATTTATTGACTATGTGTCTACTGTAAAATGTAATTGAACGTGACATACCTGCTTCGAGGTCGCTGTCCTCTCAAAAAGGAAACAGGAACAACAACCTGTCGTAGAAATGGCAGTCCGCAGTCCACGCAGTCCCGCAGCAAACCTGAAAAACACCGAGGCGTTTCTCAGTACCTTTCGTTGCTAATGCTAATGGCGTAGTAATGCCAGCGCTCAGAAGACCAGCTGGATCTAGTCAATGTCAACATCATCAGAGGTGTGTTGCTGCGTAGCGCTGGATCAAACATAGAATGTTGCTCGTGTTCTATTTCTAGAGGTCACATGGTAACGCATTTTTGAAAAGTGTTCATGATATGTGTCATGTATGATTATTACTCGTTATTTTCAAAACTGTGTGTTGCTATGCAACCTTTCAATGTAGAACATCAGCAACATTCTATGGAATGTTCAATCCGCTCCAGATAACAACAAACTTCAGTTGAGATTTAGCATAAGCAACGAAAGGCACTGAAAAATGCCTCGGTGTTTTTCAGGTTTGACTGCGAGAGTGCGTGGACTGCGGCCTGCCGTCTCTATGACAGGTTGTTGTTCGTGTCTTCTTTTTTTGCAGGGTTCGAGATCGTGAAGAGGGAAGCGACAGCGACTTCGAAAACGGTATGTGGCATTTAATTACATTTTACAGTAGACACATATCGAACACATTGTTTGTGCAATGACTATTTTGCGAGAAGCAATGGTAGCATTGTTAGCTGCTAGATGGCTAAGTAACCCGTTGACAGTTTCTAAGAGTTAGCTCGCCCGCTTTAAGCCTTTAGCTTGAACTAGCAAGCTTGCTAGCCAGCTCCATGCATTTTGCCAAGGAATGTACATTTTGGCCTTGCGCTATGTTATTTCGTATTCTAGCAACACATATTCAGTGGTGCAATGTCATTATTGTCCGTAGAGAGGACTGATCCATGAGGACATTTACATTACATTTATGGCATTTAGCAGATGCCTTTATCCAAAGTGACTGACAACAAATACATTTGTCTAAGTAAGTGAATCATCTATCCATCAGTCATCATAAGATAAAGTAATCAATGCTCGGACCAGTGGCCATAGGCAGTCACAATGCTAGAAGAAGGACATTTTTATTATTATCAGGACAGACACTTGTAGGAGGGACCGTTAAGATGTAGGTCTTCAATCTACAGCGGAAGATTGGTAGTGACTCTGCAGTCATGACAGCAGTAGGCAGCTCATTCTACCAGCGGTCTACCAGCGGTGCCAGGCAGCCAGTCGTGGGTCTTGAATCTGATGAGAGCTGCTACCGGGAGCCAGTGAAGGGTGCGGAGGAGGGGAGTGACATGGGAGAATTTGGGGAGTTTGAACACCAGACTGGCGGCAGCATTCTGGATGAGCTGTAGAGGCAATTCAATAGTCTCGCATCGAATACCTGTACCTGTATTAATACCTTCTTTTTAATATCATTGCTATTTTGTTCTAAATGTGTTTGTCTTTTGTTAGACATCATCTATGAGCTGGTTCAGTTTGGGGTGATGGTGGGGAGGCCCCTGGTGGTGGTTAGTACAGTTCTTTCACTGTGACTTTGTTGACAAGTCCATATGACTCTCTGCTCTCTCTCTTGTGTTTCCTGTTAGCAACCTGGTGGGTTTGTGGAGCGTCTGTACTCTCTTCTGCACTCCTGCCTGCCTGCCTGCCAGCAACATGGAATCAGAGGCTGAGAGATGGCTGGTGCAGCTGAAAGTACAGACATGTTCTGATGTTGTTACTGTTCCTTCTCTCTAGCATTTAGCATCCAATCTATAGTTCAGTTTAAATGGATACTGTGAATTAGCAGTAACTCAGAGCGGGCTGATGATGCTTCTGGAGGTTCCCTGGTACTTCAAACCAGTCTCTGGTCATTGGAGTTTCCAGCCTCCTGGAGCACCACCTCCAGCTCCTCATGGAGTCCTCCTAGACACACACACACACACACACACACACACACACACACACACACACACACACACACACACACACACACAGGCTTTTAAGTAATAGGAAAAAGTAGTTTAAATGATTGTAAGTAATTGTATTCTGACCATTATTTTTTCACTTCCCCCTCCCCCCTCTCTCTCTCTTTCTTTCTCTCTTAGGAATTCCATAGGGTCAGACCTCATCGGTCACCCCAAAGAATGGGAAGTTCTTCAGTGAAATCCAATAAGTATTCCAGTTAAAGTTTAAAAAATAACCTCACGTCTTCTTGTTATGTCCCCCCCCCCCACCCCCCCGATCTGCAGGACCACAGGAGCCTCACTGATTTGTTACGGATGGGGGTTGTGCTTCCCAGTGCGTCCCCCTACTTGCCTCCCTCCGTCCGTCCACTGTGCCACCTCAATCACATACTTATCACCAGCACCTGTGTGTAATTGTCACTCATGCAATATGTACCCTCACTTCCCTTCACTCCCGCTTCGTCTTTGTTGGTCGCTTTGTGAGCGTAAGTCATACGAGTATACAAGTACTGTTTTGAGACTGTGATCTCCTCTTTGATTTCGAGCATTGAGTCCCTATTTTTGTGTCCTGTTTTGACTACTCATCCAAAGTAAAGATCCTTTTGTTTAGTACCGCTAACTACTTGTCCGCCTCTCTTTCTCTCCACCGCACCTGGGTCCGTTAACATACCTAAACCTTACACTGATTTGTGTCTTTGCCACTTTACTTTCATCCTACAGATACTTAGAATATATATTTGCAAATAAATGAGTAACTGTTTTCTTTTCTTTTGGTGACACTTCACACAAAGGGGTTTCCGTTATAATGGGTTCATAATTCAGTTTGCACATTATAAGCATGTGTTGCGTTTATAAAGCATTAGTAACAGCGCAGCCACATATTTTCAAACTACTTTAATTGTCATTATCTACGAATGAATCATTAAAAGAGAATATCGTGACTATTTCTGTATTTTTGAAACCTCTTGTTTTGTGTCTGAATTGAATCAATGAATCAATGCGTAGTTCGTACAAATATAATCTATGAATCGAATCACTGTTTTATCTCATTCAGCCACGGAATCCCTAGTTTAACAGCGTCAACTTTAGAAGCAGCATTACTGTTAAGTGTCACTTTCATTTTGTATAGTGTGCCCATGGCATTGGGCTGCATGGAATCCACACGCATACACACCACACTAAGGGCATGTGACAGGGACCCGTGTCTGCTTATTAGCGCTACGTTTAGAACTGTAAACTGAGATCATACAAATTTTCCTGTAACATCACTTTAATAGTCAATAAACTCATGAATCCTTATGCATAAGTGCTTTGTTATTTCCTTTCAAACCCTTCCTGTAAGTCCCTTTCACATGTCAAGAAGTAACTTACTGTAAGTAACGATAAAATGCTAAGGGTAGCTGTGATCGAAATAGAAAAATACCTTCCAGAAGAAAAACAAATGAGGTTCCCAATGCCTTTAGGATTGCTTCCTGTGCGACCATGGCCCGTTCACACGTGAAGAAGTAACTTAGAAAACAATAAAAATCACCAGGGAGCTTTGATGGCGAAGAGGTTAAGGCGTAGGATTACTAATCCAATGGGGTCTCCCTGTGCAGCTTTGAACCCTGCTCTCAGCGTAAACACAGCTGTGTCCCTATTTATGTACAAGATGTCGGCCCACTTTTGGAAACCTGATGTAAAACAAATCGAGCTGCAATTGCAGGATGGTTAAGGCGTTTGCTTTAAAATCAAACATATTTCCCAATGCCTTTGGCATTTCCTTTCAAACCCTTTGCCTGCAAGGCTGTGTCATTTTCATGTTTCAAAATGTACAAAGGTGTAAGGAACAATGACATGCAAAGGGAAGCTGTGATGGCCGAGTGGTTAAGGTGTTGGACTTGAAATCCATTGGGGTTTCCCCGCGCAGGTTCGAACCCTGCTCACAGCGCAGGGGAAACGACATCCCTCTTAAAGGACGACATGTTGGTCCACCTTTGGAAAAATGAGTTGTTGAGACGCAATTGCGTGGTGGTGTAAAATGCAATTGTGGTTCCCAATGTCTTTGGGACCTCCTTTCCTGTGTAGCCCATGGCCCTTTCAAATTTGAAGAACTAACGTAGAAACATTTAAACAACAATGAAAGGCTAAGGGCAGCTGTGATGACGGAGTGATTAAGGATAAGGACCCGAAATCCAATGGGATTCCTTTGCTTTCTCAAAGTGTTGTTGCGCATGTATTTGTGTAATGTAAGTTGCATCCTCGTAACATGGCTTCTGTGAATTGATATTCAAAAGTCTCTATATTCAAAAGCTTCCTTAATAAGCAAACTCTGGTCCGTGTCTAGATCTTGAAAAGATTTTGTCTTTACTACAGACCAGGCAGTGCAGAAGCCAGTATAGCTGTGATGGCCGAGAGGTTAAGGCGTTGGACTCGAAATCCAATGGGGTCTCCCCGCGCAGGTTCGAACCCTGCTCACAGCGCACAGTTTACAAAATTGAGTCTATGTATTTGAACAGAACAAAGTAAAGACCAGCAATGTTGCTTACTGAAATTAAAGTGTGTTGTTACACATGTATTTGTGTGATGAAAGTTGCAAAAGAAGCCTCAATTTCTCTTTTGTTTTCTTCTTTTTTCTCCTTTTTCTTCTGCCCCCTTCTTCCCCCCCCTTAACAGACTATTGTTCCCCAGCTTGATGCTAAGGGAAGAGAAAGAGAGAGAGAGAAATTGAAGCTTCTTTTCCATTATTTACTAGTTTATTTATCAGTATGTATTCTAAACGATTAAAGAAAAAGAAAAAATATTGCCTTTTCCGTTTTTGAATGGGGGGGAAGAGTGGATCGGAAGGTCACCGGTTTGAATCCCACCAGCGCCAGAAATAAAAACAGGCAAAGTCTCCCAAAGTGTTGTTTTGTGTAAATTCAAGAGCCAATATCTTGCTTCTTGTGACATAACAAACAGAAGTTTAAGAACACTTGCTGTTGTTTTAATGATGTTTAATGACTGTGCTATGGGCCTACAGGTCTGTTGCTCTATTCAAGTTGCGTGTGTATCTTTGTTTATGCATCTGAAATGATCAGACCTCTGTTTCTTTCTCTTATGGACTGCATCACTCGCTATTAGCAATGTGTCAAATTGATTGAATAAAACTCAGATAAAAGATTTATATTTGAAAATAGATTTTTTTTTATTGAAATAAACACAAAAAACCTGTGAGCTGCCTCCTACACACTGGACAGCACACCCTGACCTACCATAGATGGTAGGGCATCCACGCCAGGAGCCTGTGGGTGAAAAAGTGCTCTGGTGTTGGGGCCTGGTTAGAGTGGCTCGTACCAGAGTTTCGAGTTTGGCCGCAGCCTCTGGTTCTCCCACAGGGTGGATGCAATCATCGCTGGTCTTGCTGTGGAATGGTCTTCTTCATCTCTGCCGGCAGCCAGAATGAATCGGGCGCCTGACCGAGAAAGGCAGGGGCAGCAGGACAATAGAGAGGACCAGGAGGGGCAGCAGGACCAAGGAGAGGACCAGGAGGGGCAGCAGGACCAAGGAGAGGACCAGAAGGGGCAGCAGGACCAGTAGTAGGGAAAACACCCACATCGGACTCATCTTTAAAAAAAAAAAAAAAAAAGAAGCCAAACTCAGTGAATTACACATGCATCATCATATCAGAGTTATTTAACACACACACACACACACACACACACACACACACACACACACACACACACACACACACACACACACACACAGAAACAGACACAAATAGACACACAAACACAGGTAAAAACCTGCCTGCCTGAATGATTACAGGCCAGTAGCACTCACTCCAATCATCATGAAGTGTTTTGAGAGAGTGGTACTGGCACACATTAAGAGCAGCATACCGGACACCCTAGACCCCCTGCAGTATGCCTACCGGCCCAACAGGTCCACCTCAGACGCTATCGCTGCTGTCCTCCAGTATTCCCTCTCTCACCTGGAAAACAAAGACTCCTACATCAGGATGCTCTTTATAGACTACAG
The DNA here is from genome assembly GCF_951799395.1 of Argentina silus. Lineage (NCBI taxonomy): Eukaryota > Metazoa > Chordata > Actinopteri > Argentiniformes > Argentinidae > Argentina > Argentina silus. Next base: position 1,025,407 of record NC_139676.1, on the reverse strand, counting down.
CTCCGCTTTTAATACGGTCATCCCCCACAGACTCATCCACAAAATGTCCACACTTGGCCTGCACCCCACCCTCTGTGACTGGCTCCTAGACTTTTTGACTGGCAGGCCCCAGTCTGTCAGATTGGTAATAGGACTTCAGCCAGCATTATTACAAATGTTGGCACTCCACAGGGATGCGTCCTCAGCCCCATCCTCTACACCCTGTTCACCCCTTGACTGTGTCGCCTCCCACAAGGACAACATCATCCTAAAGTTTGCGGACGACACCGCAGTGATAGGATGCATCACTGGCGGGGACGAATCGGCTTACAGGAGGGAGGTGGCCAGTCTGGTAGCATGGTGTGAGGACAACAACCTCACCCTCAATACGGACAAGACCAAGGAGATGATAGTGGACATGAGGAAGAAGAGGGGACCTCATCGGCCACTGTACATCCGGGAACTCGAAGTAGAGAGGGTGATACCTGGGCAAATACCTGGGCGTCCACATCAGCGAGGACCTCACCTGGACACTTAACACCACACAGCTGGTTAAGAAGGCCCAACAGCGGCTGTACTTTCTGAGGAGGCTGAGGAAGTTTGGCATGTCGCCCAAGATCCTCAGCAACTTCTACAGCTGCATTGTTGAGAGCATCCTAACCAGCTGTATCACTGTGTGGTACAGCAGCACTACTGCTATGGACCGCAGACGCCTGCAGAGAGTGGTGAAGACCGCTGAGAAAATCACCAGGACTCCACTGCCCTCTCTGCAGAGCATCTACCACCGCAGAGTCCACAGGAGAGCCATCCATCCTCAAGGACCCCACCCACCCCCAACACGGACTGTTCACACTTCTACCCTCAGGCCGGAGGTACAGAAGTGTTAAATGCAGGACCACCAGACTAAAGAATTCCTTCTTTCCCACTGCCATCAGACTCCTAAACAACGCATAGGAGATTATAATCATTGACTACCTCATATAACTGTACTACCTCATAACTGAACCCGACTTCAGTTTGCACATGCATAATTGCACTGTTTACATTTGCACTGTTTTATTATTATTATTGTTGCTTTTTTATTATCACATGCTGCCTTAAATTTTGTTATCTTGTACATTTTGTTTAGTATATATTGTATATTTTTTAGTATTGTACATTTTACATTGGTTGGCATTCTGCGGACAGTAAAGCAAGAATTTCATTGTACAGGGAAACGTGTTTTCTACTGTGCATATGATAATAAACACTTTGAATCTTGTTCAACAGGGGAAGGGGTCCTCATAGACGGCCGTAGCAGGGCTGGACAAGGACTTGGGTACAGGGGAAGGGGTCCTCATGGAGGCCGTAGCAGGGCTGGACAGGGACTTGGGTACAGGGGAAGGGGTCCTCATGGAGGCCGTAGCACTCCTGCCTACAGGGAGGAGGTCCAGCACCTAACAGTGTGGTGCAACGACAACAACCTGGCTCTCAACACCAGGAAGACCAAAGAGCTCATTGTGGACTTCAGGAAGTCAAAAGCTGGCACACACACCCCCATCCTCATCAACGGGACTGAGGTGGAGCGAGTCACCAGCTTCAAGTTTCTGGGTGTCCACATCTCTGAGGATCTCTCCTGGACCCTCAACACCTCTACCCTGATCAAGAAGGCCCCCCCCCCCCCGGACAATTGCAATTACAAACTGCTCTTACTCCATACCACTGCTCTTCTGTACATATCTGTCTATACTGTTCATAATCTGTCTATACTGTTCATAATGCACATATCCTTATATTTTTCTTTAATACTACTATTAATACACTGCACATATCTGTACATACTGTACATACCTGTTTATACTGTTCATATGGCATTCCATATTTATTCTGCTATTTACTCTAATGTTACTGTTAATACGTATACCTAGACTGCATTGCCTATACAGCTCATATGCTGCTTACACTGTTCATACTGCATCCTATTTATTCTGCTATAATGCTACTGCTAATTCATATACTGAACCAATACACTGCACTACTTATACTATACTGCACTATTATACTGCACTACCTGTATATACTGTACTTTTCTGCTTTTTTGCACTTCTGGTTAGACGCTAACTGCATTTCGTTGTCTCTGTACTTGTACTCTGCACAATGACAATAAAGTTGAGTCTAATCTAATCTAATCTAATCTAATCTATTGGCAGTACCAGCAGGGGTAGTAGCAGGGCTGGACAGAGACTGTGAGGGAGAGGAAAGGTAGAGTACACCAGGAGAGTATATTGTGATTGTGCATGTATCTATGTGATTGTAGGCATAAGCCACATTAGTCACACACGAGTTACACTAATAACACAGAGATATTAATACGAACAAATCCATGTAATACCTCAACAGGCTTCCTAGTCACAAGGTTTGGTTTGGCTGCAGCACCAGAAGCCCCTCCAAATCGGGGTTTATGAAACTGAAGAGA
>NC_139676.1:997973-1012973 GCF_951799395.1 Argentina silus | reverse complement strand
CCTTCCAAGCAGTTGACCCGAGTTTAATTCCCGGCCAATGCAAGTTAGGTGTCCTTTTCGGTTCGAACCCCGCCTCTGCCTTCTATGTTGAAACCGGATACTGAAAGCCAGGACGTGAGGAAAGGCTTTTTAACAGTGGAATTTTGCTGCTACCTGGGGAAACAGTTGTTGAACCTTTGAGCTAAAGGACTTTCATTTGGTGGACCCAGCTTGTGAAAGGTTTCGTCAAAGGGCTCGTCCGGGATTTGAACCCAGGACCTCTCACACCCAAAGCGAGAATCATACCACTAGACCAACGAACCGTCTGACAACACCTTGCCCCTCCACCGCAACGGAGCCTCAGGTTGTGGGAAGTGTCCGCACTGTCTGCATAAAGCAGGGAGTTTACTTTCACTGTGTTTGCATTGTTGTAACGTTTTTCTCGCCCCCCCCTCCCTCCCTCCCTCCCTCCCTCCCTCCCTCCCTCTTTTACTGAGTAATCCAGCCCATGAAATATTTTCATTCGCAACGCTGGCAAGGTGATCCATCTGCTGAATCGGCGACCCAAGACACTTTGATTGAGTCGTTCGAGCTGGTGAAAGGCTAAATCAGAGGGCTCGTCCGGGATTCGAACCCGGGACCTCTCGCACCCGAAGCGAGAATCATACCCCTAGACCAACGAGCCACCTACTACTGGATACCCGTCCCCGCAATGGAGCCTCAGGTTGGGGGATGTGTCCGCCCTGTCGGCAAAAAGCAGGGAGTTTACTTTCACTGTGTTTGCATTGTTGTAACGTTTTTCTCGCCCCCCCCCCCTCCCTTTTTTACTGAGTAATCCAGCCCATGAAATAAAAATGACAACAAAGACCCTGCAAAATGTTGAAATGGTGAGTCCTGAAGTGCATATGAATGTGGTGGTCGTGAATGGTCTCATAAGCGCATTGGTGGTATAGTGGTGAGCATAGCTGCCTTCCAAGCAGTTGACCCGGGTTCGATTCCCGGCCAATGCAAGTTTGGTGTCCTTTTCCCGATGGGCCCATGCCTGCGTATCCTAAGGCGCAAGAATGACACTTCAGTCTCGTTGAAAGCGTCGGTTCGAACCCCGCCTCGGTTGAAGCTGTCTCCGTGCTCAAAGAAGCTGTTGGACGACGTCCGTCTGAATGTGGTCTCCGAAGTCTGTGCCGCACGCTTTCCATTGCTTCTCCACCTCCTCTGTTTCCACGCTCACGGTCGTCCAAGCTGACAAAGAAGCATGGCTGTGTGACGAGGATGGGATTCAAAGCCACGCGTGCAGAGCACAATGGATTATCGCATTGGTGGTATAATGGTGAGTATAGCTGCCTTCCAAGCAGTTGACCCGGGTTTAATTCCCGGCCAATGCAAGTTAGGTGTCCTTTTCGGTTCGAACCCCGCCTCTGCCTTCTATGTTGAAGCTGTCTCCGTTCTCAAAAAAGCTTTTGGACGATGTCCCGTCTGAATGTGGCCTCCGAAGGAAGTGCCGCATGCTTTGCATTGTTTCTCCACCGCCGCCGTCTTCTCTGTTTCCACGCCCACGGTCATCCAAGCGGAAAAAGAAGCAAGGCTGTGCAAAGAGGATGGGATTCGAACCAACGCATACAGAGCACAATGGAGTAACAGTCCATCGCCTTAACCACTCGCGCCAAAGCTGGGGAACAATAGTCTGTTAAGGGGGGGGGAAGGAGAAAAAAGAGGGAAAATAAAGAGAGAGAGAGAAATTGAGGCTTCTTTTCCATTATCTATTAGTTTATTTGTCAGTATGTATTCTAACGATTAAAGAAAAATAAAAAATGTCGCCTTTTCCGCTTTTGAATGGGGGAAAGAGTGGATCCGAAGGTCACCGGTACGAATCCCACCAGCGCCAGAAATAAAAACAGGCAAATTTATAAAATGATCAGACCTCTGTTTCTTTCTCTTGTAGAACTCAGATAAAAAGATTTATATTTGAAATCGAAAACTATATACTTGCTGTTGTTTTAACAATGTTTAATGACTGTGCTTTTGGCCCACAGGTCTGTTACTCTATTCAAGTTGTGTGTGTAATTTTGTTTAAGCATCTGAAATGATATCAGTTATAAAATGATCAGACCTCTGTTTCTTTCTGTTATGGACTGCATCACTCGCTATTAGCAATGTGTTAAATTGATTGAATAAAACTCAGATAAAACATTTATATTTGAAAATTGAAAAACGATTTGTGAAATAAACACAAAAAAAACCTGTGAGCTGCCTCCTACACACTGGGCAGCACACCCTGACCTTCCACAGATTGTAGGGCATCCACGCCAGGAGCCTGTGGGTGAAAAAGTGCTCTGGTGTTGGGGCCAGGTTGTAAATGAGCCCTGGTACCGGTGGCTCGTACCAGAGCTTCAAGTTTGGCCGCAGCCTCTGGTTCTCCCACAGAGTGGATGATCATCGCTGGTCTTGCTGTGGAATGGTCTTCTTCATCTCTGCCGGCAGCCAGAATGAATCGGGCGCCTGAACGAGAAAGGCAGGGGCAGCAGGACAATAGAGAGGACCAAGAGGGGCAGCAGGACCAAGCAGAGGACCAAGAGGGGCAGCAGGACCAAGGAGAGGACAAGGAGGGGCAGCAGGACCAAGGAGAGGACCAGGAGGCGCAGCAGGACCAGTAGTAGGGAAAACACCCACATCGGACTCATCCTGAAAAAAAAGAAAAGAAGCCAAACTCAGTGAATTACACATGCAATAATAATATCAAAGTTATTTAACACACACACACACTCACACACACACACACACACACACACACACACACACACACACACACACACACACACACACACACACAAACATAAACACAAGTAAAAAAGAGAGCACTTACAGAGGCACTTGCAGGGCTGGCAGTAGCCTGAGAGGTAGAGGTGGTCCTCACAGACGCCGAAGCAGAGGGGGATGGAGGCAGAGAGAAAGGGGAGATGGTCCTAATATAGGTGGAGGCAGGGCTGGAGGGGGACATGGGTAGTACAGGGGAAGGGGTCCTCAAAGAGGCCATAGCAGGGCTGGACAGGGACTTGGGTACAGGGGAAGGGGTCCTCATGGAGGCCGTAGCAGGGCTGGACAGGGACTTGGGAACAGAGGAGGGGGTCCTCATGGAGTACCAGCAGAGGTAGTAGCAGGGCTGGACAGAGACTGTGAGGGAGAGGAAAGGTAGAGTACACCAGGAGACTATATTGTGATTGTTAGGTTGATTGATATTGTGATTGTGCATGTACCTATGTGATTGTAGACATAAGCCACATTAGTCACACGAGTTACACTAATAACACAGAGACATTAAGACGAACAAATCCATGTAATACCTCAACTGGCTACCTAGCCACAAGGTTTGGTTTGGCTGCAGCACCAGAAGCCCCTCCAAACCAGGATTTATAAAACTAAAGAGAAGAATGGCAAGTGAAATTGGTCAGAATAAAATGATGACAAAACAGTGCTGCGATAAAATGGATGGATAACGTTTGGCAAAATGTTATGGAAATATTTACCATTGACACAGTCAATGTAGGCCGCAGAGGACTCTGCACAGGCTTGGCAGGGACTGAGGCTGTGGTCTCTGCAGGGGGCGTGGCACGAGGTGGAACTGGACCCTGGACCGTGGCAGCAACAGGCACTGAGGCAGATGTGGGTGCCGGTGGAACACTGGCTGGCTGCTGAAGACATACAGATACAACAAGTATCAATACTACTGATATTTCAGCATGACAAATAGTTACATCTGATGTCCCTTCATTACCTTCTGGGAGTGAAATCCACAGACACAACTCTGGCCCACCAAACAACGATGTCTGGCCGCGGGTCTGCACTGGATATTTCTCAATCTGTAACCACATGGTATGCTCAATGTCATGGCATATACAACCTAGCCTATATCTGTTTAATCTGTTGGTGTATTTCACAGACAAAATTTACCTTCTGGTAGAGAGCATACCACCTATTCTGACTGGGGGCTGGCCTGTCCCCTACATCAGAGGGCCAAACCCCAGTGGTGGCAGAGGTCTTGAGGCGAGACAGCCACTCACTGTCCTGTCCCCCATGGCCCTGTGCTTCTTGGTCACCATCTGAGGCCAACAAGAGGAAGAATGTCAATCTAACTGTCAAAGTCTGTCATGGGACTAGGAGCAATACATCTAACTGTGAAATTCTGTCATGGGACTAGGAGCAATATTTTATAATCAATCAAATCTGTCTACCTGTCATCAATCATAAGCTTTTATCGCCATACACTTCATTGTCAATAAAAATGGTTATGAATCAAATCAATTGTGGGGGGACATGCAGCGTTCGGCCTGTAGAGGGAGCTACAGGACCGTGGCAAGGGTTACGGAAGCGAGGCTTCGTTGCGCACCTGTTGCGAATGAAGCCTCGTTAACGAAATGGTTTAAGATGTGTGTGCCTCTGCTTTGGGGGAGAAAAGGGCTGAAAAGCTATGACTGAAAAGTCGACCAGGACCGAAAGAACGAAAAAAAGAAGGAACATTGTAAATAAACAGGGTTTTCCCTTATCACCACCGAATCCGCCTCCTTTGCCCCTCGTTGGGAGCCACTGTAACAAAGGTCCTAAACACAGAGGCGGATTCGGTGGTGGTGATAAGGGAAAACCCTGTTTATTTACAATGTTCCTTCTTTTAATCGTTCTTTCGTCCTGGTCAACCTTTCAGTCACTCACCTTCAACATGCAGATGCGCCTGACTAATCAGTGCGATGAAGCCCGCTTCGGTTCTCTTGACATTCACTCCACACCAGTATGGCCCAGCATCCTGTTCAGACAGGTCAGTGATGGTCACAGTTTAGACTCCGTCATTCTTGTTGTCAGACAATGAGAATCTCCCTAGTGTCTGTTTACCATCATATGTAACAGAAATATTCATAATATACGCACAGGGTCCTTGCTGCACCAGGAGATTAACCTGCCTCCTCGCATTCCTCTGGCTGCTGAGTCCCTTCCTCCGGGCAATGTCCGCCCTGCTGTTGCTCCTCAACCACCCGGAGTTGAACACTCCTACCACCTGCCACAGAGCACAGCAGGGAAGGCTCGGACAAAGTGGAGGGCCACTGCAACAGCGGCTGCAGCACCACCCGCAGTGAGGCCCAGGCTGGAAGCCCAGAGGCAGCTGTTTCCTCTCCCTACCGCTAATGGCCCGTCCCAGGTGTTTGGAGCCCCTGGAAACCCAATGTGGACCAGCAGTTCACTTTTTACTTTCCCTCCCACCACTTTTTACACTTCCCTCCCACTACTTTCCCTAACCCTAACCCCTACCCGCCTTGTGTTTGCTGTCCCTCCTGTCATTTATCCAACCCCATTTGCTCCACCTGCCCCTCATCTGGCTGCCCCGAAGGTCCGCAAACGGACTGGAGAGGCCAACTGCTGCAGGAAGTGTGGGCAGCACAGGACTGGAGAAGGTTGGAGAAGATGAAGAAATAGCTTCTTCTTCTCTTTGTAAAAAGTTATTTATTCAACCTCAGGGTTTTTAAGAGTTTAACTTGTTTATTTGTGTGTGAGTGTGTGGATGTGTGTGTTTTTTGTGATTATTTCAATAAAAAATGTTCTATTTTTAAATATGAATCTTTTATCTGAGTTTAATTCGATCAATTCGACACATTCATAATAGCGAGTGATGCAGTCCACAAGAGAAACAAACAGAGGTCTGATCATTTTAGAACTGATCATTTCAGATGCATGAACAAAGTTACACACACACAGGCCCAGAGCACAATTATTAAAACATCATTAAAACAATAGCAAGTGTACATAAACTTGTGTTTGTTATGCCACAAGAAGCAAAATATTGGCTCAAGGGATCTTGAATTTACACAAAACAACACTTGGGAGACTTTGCCCATTTTTATTGCTGGCGCTGGTAGGATTCGAAACGGTGACTTTGGGATCCACTCTTTCCCCCCATTGAAAAACGGAAAAGGCGATCTTTTTTTTTTCTTTAATCGTTTAGAATACATACTGACAAATAAACTAGTAGATAATGAAAAAAAGCCTACATTTCTCTCTCTTTCTTTTCCCCCTTTTTCTCCCTTTTCCTCTTTTTTTATCCTTTTTCTTCCTCCCCCTTCTTCCCCTTTTTCGCAACTTCTCCCCCCCCCCTCAACAAACTATTGTTCCCCAGTTTTGGCGCGAGTGGTTAAGGCATTGGACTAAAACTCCAATCGGGTCTCCCTGCGTAGGTTCAAACCCTGCTCACAGCACAGAGACAACAATATCCCTCTTTCTTTACAAGATGTCGGCCCACCTTTGGAAACCTGACATTCAGAAAAAAATTGTGAATACCTGAAAAGTTGTTGCAGGTGTAAGTATTGTAATAATAATAATAATAATAATAATAATAATAATAATAATAATAATAATAAGTATGTCGAAGAACAATAGTTGGACTTGCTGAAGCAAGCCCACTAATAAGTATAAGTATGAGCAATAACAATAGTTGGACTACCTCTAAACGTTAGTTAGAGAACCACTAAATATTTGTTGCTAAAACAACACAGCACAAGTCCAAAATGCATGTAGGTGACTAGCAAGCTAGCTAGTTCAAGCTAAAGCTAAGAATGCTTCCACTGCTACCACCAAAAGGACTAATGCTAATACCACCACACAGGTACATATGTACCTACATATGTGTCTACTGTAAAATGTTAAAATTAAACGTTTAAATTAAACTAACCCGCTTCGAAGTCGACGTTCTCTCAACAATTGGTTACAAAAAAAAAACATGAACAACAACCTGACATAGAAACGACAGTCCGTAGTCGACACTGTGAAAACGTGTTCGTTTATTTGAAGGAGAAGACAAACTACTTCTTACTTTTAGCTATTTATTTATATGTCAGAATTCTAGGCTTGTACAAGGACCACTTTTGGAGAAGAAAATCACAGTCAGCAAGCTGTTAATTTGTAACCAACCCTCCAAAAATGGATGCATTCAAACAGTCAAACAAAGCATTTACAGGAAACAAAGTGATTGTGATTGGCTATTAGGTTGGGGAGGAACCGTGGTTTAGACTTGGGATCCCTTGTTGTTCACGGGCTGGTCACACCATTCGTCCCATCTGCGGAGTCAGCACCCTGTTAGAGATAAGATACCTACTCTGGTATGTCCTCCCTAGCCTGGTACTTTTCCACTTTTGCTTTTTGTATATGTATCACTTTTGCTCTCCATGTATTAATCCAACGTACTATGGGACTAATGCTTGATTCATCCCATTTATCAACAGACCATCACATTAGTAAATTTAGCACACTGCAGTAATGTATTTTTATTATAGCAATAATAAACTGTTTTTATAAAAAAATAATTTCTAACAACGCATTCCGCATCCAATAGTGAAAAACACCCGAGACATGTTTCAGTACCTTTCGTTGCTAATGCTCATGGCTTAGTTATGCTAGCTCTCAGAAAACCAGCGGGGTCTCGTCAATGTAAACATCAACAGAAGTGTGTTGCTGTGTAGCGCCGGATCAACCATTCCATAGAATGCTGCTCATGTTCTATTTCTCGAGGTCACATGGTAACGCATTTTTGAAAAGTCTTTATGATACATCTATGATTATTATTAATTATTTTCAAAACTGTGTGTTGCTATGCAACCTTTCAATATAGAACATTAGCAATATTCTATGGAATGTTCAATCCGCTCCAGATAACAACAAACTTCAGTTGATGTTTATATCGACACAAACCAGCTGATTTTCAGAGCAAAACGGGCTGAAAAATGCCTGTTTTTCAGGTTTGGACTGCTGCCTGCCGTTTTTACGTCCGTGTTTTCTTTTTTGTTGGGTTCGCGATCGTGCAGAGGGAAGCGACGGCAGCGAATTCGGAGAGGGTGTGTGACGATAGTTGGACCATATCTGAAAGATAGTTAGACAATACACTCGATATGTGTTGCTAAAATAACACAGCACAAGTCGAACATGCACGTAGGTGACGAGCAAGCGAGCTAGTTCAAGCTAAAGCTAACAATGCTACCACCGTTGCTACTGACGGGCTAACAGTCATGCCATTACACAGATGCATTTGTTGACTATGTGTCTACTGTAAAATGTAATTGAACGTGACATACCTGCTTCGAAGTCGCTGTCCTCTCAAAAAGGAAACAGGAACAACAACCTGTCGTAGAAATGGCAGTCCGCAGTCCACGCACTCCCGCAGCCAAACCTGAAAAACACCGAGGCGTTTCTCAGTACCTTTCGTTGCTAATGCTAATGGCGTAGTAATGCTAGCGCTCAGACCAGCTGGGTCTAGTCAATGTCAACATCATCAGAGGTGTGTTGCTGCGTAGTGCTGGATCAAACATAGAATGCTGCTCATGTTCTATTTCTAGAGGTCACATGGTAAAGTGTTCATGATACGTGTCATGTATGATTATTACTCATTATTTTCAAAACTGTGTGTTGCTATGCATCCTTTCAATGTAGAACATCAGCAACATTCTATGGAATGTTCAATCCGCTTTAGATAACAACAAACTTCAGTTGAGAGTTAGCATAAGCGAAAGGCACTGAAAAATGCCTCTGTGTTTTTCAGGTTTGACTGCGAGAGTGCGTGGACTGCGGCCTGCCGTCTCTATGACAGGTTGTTGTTCGTGTCTTCTTTTTTTGCAGGGTTCGAGATCGTGAAGAGGGAAGTGACCAGCGACTTCGAAAACGGTATGTGGCATTTAATTACATTTTGCAGTAGACACATATCGGAACACATTGTTTGTGCAATGATTATTTTGCGAGAAGCAATGGTAGCATTGTTAGCTGCTAGATGGCTAAGTAACCCGTTGACAGTTTCTAAGAGTTAGCTCACCCGATTTAAACCTTTAGCTTGAACTAGCAAGCTTGCTAGCCAGCTCCATGCATTTTGCCAAGGAATGTACAGTTTTGCCTTGCACTATGTTATTTCGTATTCTAGCAACACATATTCAGTGGTCATTATTGTCCTTAGAGAGGACTGATCCATGAGGACATTTACATTACATTTATGGCATTTAGCAGACGCCTTTATCCAAAGTGACTCACAACAAATACATTTGTCTAAGTAAGTGAATCATCTATCCATCAGTCATCATAAGATAAAGTAATCAATGCTCGGACCAGTGGCCATAGGCAGTCACAATGCTAGAAGAAGGACATTTTTATTATTATCAGGAGAGAAACTTGTCGGAGGGACCGTTAAGATGTAGGTCTTCAATCTACTGCGGAAGATTGGTAGTGACTCTGCAGTCATGACAGCAGTAGGAAGCTCATTCTACCAGCGGGTCGCCAGGACAGTGAAAAGCCATGACCGAAGGGGCGGCGGTGCCAGGCGGCCAGTCGTGGGTCTTGAATCTGATGAGAGCTGCTACCGGGAGCCAGTGAAGGGTGCGGAGGAGGGGAGTGACATGGGAGAATTTGGGGAGTTTGAACACCAGACTGGCGGCAGCATTCTGGATGAGCTGTCGAGGCAATTCAATAGTCTCGCATCGAATACCTGTACCTGTATTAATACCTTCTTTTTAATATCATTGCTATTTTGTTCTAAATGTGTTTGTCTTTTGTTAGACATCATCTATGAGCTGGTTCAGTTTGGGGTGATGGTGGGGAGGCCCCTGGTGGTGGTTAGTACAGTTCATTCACTGTGACTTTGTTGACAAGTCCATATGACTCTCTGCTCTCTCTCTTGTGTTTCCTGTTAGCAACCTGGTGGGTTTGTGGAGCGTCTGTACTCTCTTCTGCACTCCTGCCTGCCTGCCTGCCAGCAACATGGAATCAGAGGCTGAGAGATGGCTGGTGCAGCTGAAAGTACAGACATGTTCTGATGTTGTTACTGTTCCTTCTCTCTAGCATTTAGCATCCAATCTATAGTTCAGTTTAAATGGATACTGTGAATTAGTAGTAACTCAGAGCCTTAACTCAGGGCGGGCTGATGATGCTTCTGGAGGTTCCCTGGTACTTCAAACCAGTCTCTGGTCATTGGAGTTTCCAGCCTCCTGGAGCACCACCTCCAGCTCCTCATGGAGTCCTCCTAGACACACACACACACACACACACACACACACACACACACACACACACACACACACACACACACACACACACACACACACACACACAGGCTTTTAAGTAATAGGAAAAAGTAGTTTAAATGATTGTAAGTAATTGTATTCTGACCATTATTTTTTCACTTCCCCCTCCCCTCTCTCTCTCTTTTTCTTTCTCTCTTAGGAATTCCATAGGGTCAGACCTCATCGGTCACCCCAAAGAATGGGAAGTTCTTCAGTGAAATCCAATAAGTATTCCAGTTAAAGTTTAAAAAATAACCCCACGTCTTCTTGTTATGTCTCCCCCCCCCACCCCCCCCGATCTGCAGGACCACAGGAGCCTCACTGATTTGTTACGGATGGGGGTTGTGCTTCCCAGTGCGTCCCCCTACTTGCCTCCCTCCGTCCGTCCACTGTGCCACCTCAATCACATACTTATCACCAGCACCTGTGTGTAATTGTCACTCATGCAATATGTACCCTCACTTCCCTTCACTCCCGCTTCGTCTTCACCTTTGTTGGTCGCTTTGTGAGCGTAAGTCATACGAGTATACAAGTACTGTTTTGAGACTGTGATCTCCTCTTTGATTGCGAGCATTGAGTCCCTATTTTTGTGTCCTGTTTTGACTACTCATCCAAAGTAAAGATCCTTTTGTTTAGTACCGCTAACTACTTGTCCGCTTCTCTTTCTCTGCACCGCACCTGGGTCCGTTAACATACCTAAACCTTACACTGATTTGTGTCTTTGCCACTTTACTTTCATCCTACAGATACTTAGAATATATATTTGCAAATAAATGAGTAATAGAGTAGCTCAAATGTATTTACTGTCTCTGTTTTCTTTTCTTTTGGTGACACTTCACACAAAGGGGTTTCCGTTATAATGGGTTCATAATTCAGTTTGCACATTATAAGCATGTGTTGCATTTATAAAGCATTAGTAACAGCGCATCCACATATTTTCAAACTACTTTAATTGTCATTATCTACGAATGAATCATTAAAAGAGAATATCGTGACTATTTCTGTATTTTTGAAACCTCTTGTTTTGTGTCTGAATTGAATCAATGAATCAATGCGTAGTTCGTACAAATATAATCTATGAATCGAATCACTGTTTTATCTCATTCAGCCACGGAATCCCTAGTTTAACAGCGTCAACTTTAGAAGCAGCATTACTGTTAAGTGTCACTTTCATTTTGTATAGTGTGCCCATGGCATTGGGCTGCATGGAATCCACACGCATACACACCACACTAAGGGCATGTGACAGGGACCCGTGTCTGCTTATTAGCGCTACGTTTAGAACTGTAAACTGAGATAATACAAATTTTCCTGTAACATCACTTTAATAGTCAATAAACTCATGAATCCTTATGCATAAGTGCTTTGTTATTTCCTTTCAAACCCTTCCTGTAAGTCCCTTTCACATGTCAAGAAGTAACTTACTGTAAGTAACGATAAAATGCTAAGGGTAGCTGTGATCGAAATAGAAAAATACCTTCCAGAAGAAAAACAAATGAGGTTCCCAATGCCTTTAGGATTGCTTCCTGTGCGACCATGGCCCTTTCACACGTGAAGAAGTAACTTAGAAAACAATAAAAATCACCAGGGAGCTTTGATGGCGAAGAGGTTAAGGCGTAGGATTACTAATCCAATGGGATCTCCCTGTGCAGCTTTGAACCCTGCTCTCAGCGTAAACACAGCTGTGTCCCTATTTATGTACAAGATGTCGGCCCACTTTTGGAAACCTGATGTAAAACAAATCGAGCTGCAATTGCAGGATGGTTAAGGCGTTTGCTTTAAAATCAAACATATTTCCCAATGCCTTTGGCATTTCCTTTCAAACCCTTTGCCTGCAAGGCTGTGTCATTTTCATGTTTCAAAATGTACAAAAGTGTAAGGAACAATGACATGCTGACATGGAAGCTGTGATGGCCGAGTGGTTAAGGTGTTGGACTTGAAATCCATTGGGGTTTCCCCGCGCAGGTTCGAACCCTGCTCACAGCGCTGGGGCAACGACATCCCTCTTAAAGGACGACATGTTGGTCCACCTTTGGAAAAATGAGTTGTTGAGACGCAATTGCGTGGTGGTGTAAAATGCAATTGTGGTTCCCAATGTCTTTGGGACCTCCTTTCCTGTGTAGCCCATGGCCCTTTCAAATTTGAAGAAGTAACGTAGAGACATTTAAACAACAATGAAAGGCTAAGGGCAGCTGTGATGACGGAGTGGTTAAGGATAAGGACCCGAAATCCAATGGGATTCCTTTGCTTTCTCAAAGTGTTGTTGCGCATGTATTTGTGTAATGTAAGTTGCATCCTCGTAACATGGCTTCTGTGAATTGATATTCAAAAGTCTCTATATGAGGCTTCCTTAATAAGCAAACTCTGGTCCGTGTCTAGATCTTGAAAAGATTTTGTCTTTACTACAGACCAGGCAGTGCAGAAGCCAGTATAGCTGTGATGGCCGAGAGGTTAAGGCGTTGGACTCGAAATCCAAAGTTCGAACCCTGCTCACAGCGCACAGTTTACAAAATTGAGTCTATGTATTTGAACAGAACAAAGTAAAGACCAGCAATGTTGCTTACTGAAATTAAAGTGTGTTGTTACACATGTATTTGTGTGATGAAAGTTGCAAAAGAAGCCTCAATCTCTCTTTCGTTTTCTTCTTTTTTCTCCTTTTTCTTCTGCCCCCTTCTTCCCCCCCCTTAACAGACTATTGTTCCCCAGCTTGATGCTAAGGGAAGAGAAAGAGAGAGAGAGAAATTGAAGCTTCTTTTCCATTATTTACTAGTTTATTTATCAGTATGTATTCTAAACGATTAAAGAAAAAGAAAAAATATTGCCTTTTCCGTTTTTGAATGGGGGGGAAGAGTGGATCGGAAGGTCACCGGTTTGAATCCCACCAGCGCCAGAAATAAAAACAGGCAAAGTCTCCCAAAGTGTTGTTTTGTGTAAATTCAAGAGCCAATATCTTGCTTCTTGTGACATAACAAACAGAAGTTTAAGAACACTTGCTGTTGTTTTAATGATGTTTAATGACTGTGCTATGGGCCTACAGGTCTGTTGCTCTATTCAAGTTGCGTGTGTATCTTTGTTTATGCATCTGAAATGATCAGACCTCTGTTTCTTTCTCTTATGGACTGCATCACTCGCTATTAGCAATGTGTCAAATTGATTGAATAAAACTCAGATAAAAGATTTATATTTGAAAATAGATTTTTTTTTATTGAAATAAACACAAAAAACCTGTGAGCTGCCTCCTACACACTGGACAGCACACCCTGACCTACCATAGATGGTAGGGCATCCACGCCAGGAGCCTGTGGGTGAAAAAGTGCTCTGGTGTTGGGGCCTGGTTAGAGTGGCTCGTACCAGAGTTTCGAGTTTGGCCGCAGCCTCTGGTTCTCCCACAGGGTGGATGCAATCATCGCTGGTCTTGCTGTGGAATGGTCTTCTTCATCTCTGCCGGCAGCCAGAATGAATCGGGCGCCTGACCGAGAAAGGCAGGGGCAGCAGGACAATAGAGAGGACCAGGAGGGGCAGCAGGACCAAGGAGAGGACCAGGAGGGGCAGCAGGACCAAGGAGAGGACCAGAAGGGGCAGCAGGACCAGTAGTAGGGAAAACACCCACATCGGACTCATCTTTAAAAAAAAAAAAAAAAAAGAAGCCAAACTCAGTGAATTACACATGCATCATCATATCAGAGTTATTTAACACACACACACACACACACACACACACACACACACACACACACACACACACACACACACACACACACAGAAATAGACACAAATAGACACACAAACACAGGTAAAAACCTGCCTGCCTGAATGATTACAGGCCAGTAGCACTCACTCCAATCATCATGAAGTGTTTTGAGAGAGTGGTACTGGCACACATTAAGAGCAGCATACCGGACACCCTAGACCCCCTGCAGTATGCCTACCGGCCCAACAGGTCCACCTCAGACGCTATCGCTGCTGTCCTCCAGTATTCCCTCTCTCACCTGGAAAACAAAGACACCTACATCAGGATGCTCTTTATAGACTACAGCTCCGCTTTTAATACGGTCATCCCCCACAGACTCATCCACAAAATGTCCACACTTGGCCTGCACCCCACCCTCTGTGACTGGCTCCTAGACTTTTTGACTGGCAGGCCCCAGTCTGTCAGATTGGTAATAGGACTTCAGCCAGCATTATTACAAATGTTGGCACTCCACAGGGATGCGTCCTCAGCCCCATCCTCTACACCCTGTTCACCCCTTGACTGTGTCGCCTCCCACAAGGACAACATCATCCTAAAGTTTGCGGACGACACCGCAGTGATAGGATGCATCACTGGCGGGGACGAATCGGCTTACAGGAGGGAGGTGGCCAGTCTGGTAGCATGGTGTGAGGACAACAACCTCACCCTCAATACGGACAAGACCAAGGAGATGATAGTGGACATGAGGAAGAAGAGGGGACCTCATCGGCCACTGTACATCCGGGAACTCGAAGTAGAGAGGGTGATACCTGGGCAAATACCTGGGCGTCCACATAAGCGAGGACCTCACCTGGACACTTAACACCACACAGCTGGTTAAGAAGGCCCAACAGCGGCTGTACTTTCTGAGGAGGCTGAGGAAGTTTGGCATGTCGCCCAAGATCCTCAGCAACTTCTACAGCTGCATTGTTGAGAGCATCCTAACCAGCTGTATCACTGTGTGGTACAGCAGCACTACTGCTATGGACCGCAGACGCCTGCAGAGAGTGGTGAAGACCGCTGAGAAAATCACCAGGACTCCACTGCCCTCTCTGCAGAGCATCTACCACCGCAGAGTCCACAGGAGAGCCATCCATCCTCAAGGATGCTGGCACACACAAAAAGCTGGCACACACACCCCCATCCTCATCAACAGGACTGAGGTGGAGCGAGTCACCAGCTTCAAGTTTCTGGGTGTCCACATCTCTGAGGATCTCTCCT
>NC_139676.1:957973-992973 GCF_951799395.1 Argentina silus | reverse complement strand
TTTGGACGATGTCCCGTCTGAATGTGGCCTCCGAAGGAAGTGCCGCATGCTTTGCATTGTTTCTCCACCGCCGCCGTCTTCTCTGTTTCCACGCCCACGGTCATCCAAGCGGAAAAAGAAGCAAGGCTGTGCAAAGAGGATGGGATTCGAACCAACGCATACAGAGCACAATGGAGTAACAGTCCATCGCCTTAACCACTCGCGCCAAAGCTGGGGAACAATAGTCTGTTAAGGGGGGGGGAAGGAGAAAAAAGAGGGAAAATAAAGAGAGAGAGAGAAATTGAGGCTTCTTTTCCATTATCTATTAGTTTATTTGTCAGTATGTATTCTAACGATTAAAGAAAAATAAAAAATGTCGCCTTTTCCGCTTTTGAATGGGGGAAAGAGTGGATCCGAAGGTCACCGGTACGAATCCCACCAGCGCCAGAAATAAAAACAGGCAAATTTATAAAATGATCAGACCTCTGTTTCTTTCTCTTGTAGAACTCAGATAAAAAGATTTATATTTGAAATCGAAAACTATATACTTGCTGTTGTTTTAACAATGTTTAATGACTGTGCTTTTGGCCCACAGGTCTGTTACTCTATTCAAGTTGTGTGTGTAATTTTGTTTAAGCATCTGAAATGATATCAGTTATAAAATGATCAGACCTCTGTTTCTTTCTGTTATGGACTGCATCACTCGCTATTAGCAATGTGTCAAATTGATTGAATAAAACTCAGATAAAACATTTATATTTGAAAATTGAAAAACGATTTGTGAAATAAAGACAAAAAAAACCTGTGAGCTGCCTCCTACACACTGGGCAGCACACCCTAACCTTCCACAGATTGTAGGGCATCCACGCCAGGAGCCTGTGGGTGAAAAAGTGCTCTGGTGTTGGGGCCAGGTTGTAAATGAGCCCTGGTACCGGTGGCTCGTACCAGAGCTTCAAGTTTGGCCGCAGCCTCTGGTTCTCCCACAGAGTGGATGATCATCGCTGGTCTTGCTGTGGAATGGTCTTCTTCATCTCTGCCGGCAGCCAGAATGAATCAGGCGCCTGAACGAGAAAGGCAGGGGCAGCAGGACAATAGAGAGGACCAAGAGGGGCAGCAGGACCAAGCAGAGGACCAAGAGGGGCAGCAGGACCAAGGAGAGGACAAGGAGGGGCAGCAGGACCAAGGAGAGGACCAGGAGGCGCAGCAGGACCAGTAGTAGGGAAAACACCCACATCGGACTCATCCTGAAAAAAAAGAAAAGAAGCCAAACTCAGTGAATTACACATGCAATAATAATATCAAAGTTATTTAACACACACACACACTCACACACACACACACACACACACACACACACACACACACACACACACACACACACACACAAACATAAACACAAGTAGAAAAGAGAGCACTTACAGAGGCACTTGCAGGGCTGGCAGTAGCCTGAGAGGTAGAGGTGGTCCTCACAGACGCCGAAGCAGAGGGGGATGGAGGCAGAGAGAAAGGGGAGATGGTCCTAATATAGGTGGAGGCAGGGCTGGAGGGGGACATGGGTAGTACAGGGGAAGGGGTCCTCAAAGAGGCCATAGCAGGGCTGGACAGGGACTTGGGTACAGGGGAAGGGGTCCTCATGGAGGCCGTAGCAGGGCTGGACAGGGACTTGGGAACAGAGGAGGGGGTCCTCATGGAGTACCAGCAGAGGTAGTAGCAGGGCTGGACAGAGACTGTGAGGGAGAGGAAAGGTAGAGTACACCAGGAGACTATATTGTGATTGTTAGGTTGATTGATATTGTGATTGTGCATGTACCTATGTGATTGTAGACATAAGCCACATTAGTCACACGAGTTACACTAATAACACAGAGACATTAAGACGAACAAATCCATGTAATACCTCAACTGGCTACCTAGCCACAAGGTTTGGTTTGGCTGCAGCACCAGAAGCCCCTCCAAACCAGGATTTATAAAACTAAAGAGAAGAATGGCAAGTGAAATTGGTCAGAATAAAATGATGACAAAACAGTGCTGCGATAAAATGGATGGATAACGTTTGGCAAAATGTTATGGAAATATTTACCATTGACACAGTCAATGTAGGCCGCAGAGGACTCTGCACAGGCTTGGCAGGGACTGAGGCTGTGGTCTCTGCAGGGGGCGTGGCACGAGGTGGAACTGGACCCTGGACCGTGGCAGCAACAGGCACTGAGGCAGATGTGGGTGCCGGTGGAACACTGGCTGGCTGCTGAAGACATACAGATACAACAAGTATCAATACTACTGATATTTCAGCATGACAAATAGTTACATCTGATGTCCCTTCATTACCTTCTGGGAGTGAAATCCACAGACACAACTCTGGCCCACCAAACAACGATGTCTGGCCGCGGGTCTGCACTGGATATTTCTCAATCTGTAACCACATGGTATGCTCAATGTCATGGCATATACAACCTAGCCTATATCTGTTTAATCTGTTGGTGTATTTCACAGACAAAATTTACCTTCTGGTAGAGAGCATACCACCTATTCTGACTGGGGGCTGGCCTGTCCCCTACATCAGAGGGCCAAACCCCAGTGGTGGCAGAGGTCTTGAGGCGAGACAGCCACTCACTGTCCTGTCCCCCATGGCCCTGTGCTTCTTGGTCACCATCTGAGGCCAACAAGAGGAAGAATGTCAATCTAACTGTCAAAGTCTGTCATGGGACTAGGAGCAATACATCTAACTGTGAAATTCTGTCATGGGACTAGGAGCAATATTTTATAATCAATCAAATCTGTCTACCTGTCATCAATCATAAGCTTTTATCGCCATACACTTCATTGTCAATAAAAATGGTTATGAATCAAATCAATTGTGGGGGGACATGCAGCGTTCGGCCTGTAGAGGGAGCTACAGGACCGTGGCAAGGGTTACGGAAGCGAGGCTTCGTTGCGCACCTGTTGCGAATGAAGCCTCGTTAACGAAATGGTTTAAGATGTGTGTGCCTCTGTTTTGGGGGAGAAAAGGGCTGAAAAGCTATGACTGAAAAGTCGACCAGGACCGAAAGAACGAAAAAAAGAAGGAACATTGTAAATAAACGGGGTTTTCCCTTATCACCACCGAATCCGCCTCCTTTGCCCCTCGTTGGGAGCCACTGTAACAAAGGTCCTAAACACAGAGGCGGATTCGGTGGTGGTGATAAGGGAAAACCCTGTTTATTTACAATGTTCCTTCTTTTAATCGTTCTTTCGGTCCTGGTCAACCTTTCAGTCACTCACCTTCAACATGCAGATGCGCCTGACTAATCAGTGCGATGAAGCCCGCTTCGGTTCTCTTGACATTCACTCCACACCAGTATGGCCCAGCATCCTGTTCAGACAGGTCAGTGATGGTCACAGTTTAGACTCCGTCATTCTTGTTGTCAGACAATGAGAATCTCCCTAGTGTCTGTTTACCATCATATGTAACAGAAATATTCATAATATACGCACAGGGTCCTTGCTGCACCAGGAGATTAACCTGCCTCCTCGCATTCCTCTGGCTGCTGAGTCCCTTCCTCCGGGCAATGTCCGCCCTGCTGTTGCTCCTCAACCACTCGGAGTTGAACACTCCTACCACCTGCCACAGAGCACAGCAGGGAAGGCTCGGACAAAGTGGAGGGCCACTGCAACAGCGGCTGCAGCACCACCCGCAGTGAGGCCCAGGCTGGAAGCCCAGAGGCAGCTGTTTCCTCTCCCTACCGCTAATGGCCCGTCCCAGGTGTTTGGAGCCCCTGGAACCCCAATGTGGACCAGCAGTTCACTTTTTACTTTCCCTCCCACCACTTTTTACACTTCCCTCCCACTACTTTCCCTAACCCTAACCCCTACCCGCCTTGTGTTTGCTGTCCCTCCTGTCATTTATCCAACCCCATTTGCTCCACCTGCCCCTCATCTGGCTGCCCCGAAGGTCCGCAAACGGACTGGAGAGGCCAACTCCTGCAGGAAGTGTGGGCAGCACAGGACTGGAGAAGGTTGGAGAAGATGAAGAAATAGCTTCTTCTTCTCTTTGTAAAAAGTTATTTATTCAACCTCAGGGTTTTTAAGAGTTTAACTTGTTTATTTGTGTGTGAGTGTGTGGATGTGTGTGTTTTTTGTGATTATTTCAATAAAAAATGTTCTATTTTTAAATATGAATCTTTTATCTGAGTTTAATTCGATCAATTCGACACATTCATAATAGCGAGTGATGCAGTCCACAAGAGAAACAAACAGAGGTCTGATCATTTTAGAACTGATCATTTCAGATGCATGAACAAAGTTACACACACACAGGCCCAGAGCACAATTATTAAAACATCATTAAAACAATAGCAAGTGTACATAAACTTGTGTTTGTTATGCCACAAGAAGCAAAATATTGGCTCAAGGGATCTTGAATTTACACAAAACAACACTTGGGAGACTTTGCCCATTTTTATTGCTGGCGCTGGTAGGATTCGAAACGGTGACTTTGGGATCCACTCTTTCCCCCCATTGAAAAACGGAAAAGGCGATCTTTTTTTTTTCTTTAATCGTTTAGAATACATACTGACAAATAAACTAGTAGATAATGAAAAAAAGCCTACATTTCTCTCTCTTTTTTTTATCCTTTTTCTTCCTCCCCCTTCTTCCCCTTTTTCGCAACTTCTCCCCCCCCCCTCAACAAACTATTGTTCCCCAGTTTTGGCGCGAGTGGTTAAGGCATTGGACTAAAACTCCAATCGGGACTCCCTGCGTAGGTTCAAACCCTGCTCACAGCACAGAGACAACAATATCCCTCTTTCTTTACAAGATGTCGGCCCACCTTTGGAAACCTGACATTCAGAAAAAATTTGTGAATACCTGAAAAGTTGTTGCAGGTGTAAGTATTGTAATAATAATAATAATAATAATAATAATAATAATAATAATAAGTATGTCGAAGAACAATAGTTGGACTTGCTGAAGCAAGCCCACTAATAAGTATAAGTATGAGCAATAACAATAGTTGGACTACCTCTAAACGTTAGTTAGAGAACCACTAAATATTTGTTGCTAAAACAACACAGCACAAGTCCAAAATGCATGTAGGTGACTAGCAAGCTAGCTAGTTCAAGCTAAAGCTAAGAATGCTTCCACTGCTACCACCAAAAGGACTAATGCTAATACCACCACACAGGTACATATGTTGACTATGTGTCTACTGTAAAATGTTAAAATTAAACGTTAAAATTAAACTAACCCGCTTCGAAGTCGACGTTCTCTCAACAATCGGTTACAAAAAAAAAACATGAACAACAACCTGACATAGAAACGACAGTCCGTAGTCGACACTGTGAAAACGTGTTCGTTTATTTGAAGGAGAAGACAAACTACTTCTTACTTTTAGCTATTTATTTATATGTCAGAATTCTAGGCTTGTACAAGGACCACTTTTGGAGAAGAAAATCACAGTCAGCAAGCTGTTAATCTGTAACCAACCCTCCAAAAATGGATGCATTCAAACAGTCAAACAAAGCATTTACAGTAAACAAAGTGATTGTGATTGGCTATTTGGTTGGGGAGGAACCGTGGTTTAGACTTGGCATCCCTTGTTGTTCACGGGCTGGTCACACCATTCGTCCCATCTGCGGAGTCAGCACCCTGTTAGAGATAAGATACCTACTCTGGTATGTCCCCCCTAGCCTGGTACTTTTCCACTTTTGCTCTTTGTGTTAGCGTGTGTTGCGACATCTTTCTTGATGACCTGGCTTAACCTCTCGATGTATTAATCCAACGTACTATGGGACAAATGCTTGATTCATCCCATTTATCAACAGACCATCACATTAGTAAATTTAGCACACTGCAGTAATGTATTTTTATTATAGCAATAATAAACTGTTTTTATAAAAAATAATTTCTAACAACGCATTCCGCATCCAATAGTGAAAAACACCCGAGACATGTTTCAGTACCTTTCGTTGCTAATGCTCATGGCTTAGTAATGCTAATGCTCATGGCTTAGTTATGCTAGCTCTCAGAAAACCAGCGGGGTCTCGTCAATGTAAACATCAACAGAAGTGTGTTGCTGTGTAGCGCCGGATCAACCATTCCATAGAATGCTGCTCATGTTCTATTTCTCGAGGTCACATGGTAACGCATTTTTGAAAAGTCTTTATGATACATCTATGATTATTATTAATTATTTTCAAAACTGTGTGTTGCTATGCAACCTTTCAATATAGAACATTAGCAACATTCTATGGAATGTTCAATCCGCTCCAGATAACAACAAACTTCAGTTGATGTTTATATCGACACAAACCAGCTGATTTTCAGAGCAAAACGGGCTGAAAAATGCCTGTTTTTCAGGTTTGGACTGCTGCCTGCCGTTTTTACGTCCGTGTTTTCTTTTTTGTTGGGTTCGCGATCGTGCAGAGGGAAGCGACGGCAGCGAATTCGGAGAGGGTATGTGACGATAGTTGGACCATATCTGAAAGATAGTTAGACAATACACTCGATATGTGTTGCTAAAACAACACAGCACAAGTCGAACATGCACGTAGGTGACGAGCAAGCGAGCTAGTTCAAGCTAAAGCTAACAATGCTACCACCGTTGCTACTGACGGGCTAACAGTCATGCCATTACACAGATGCATTTGTTGACTATGTGTCTACTGTAAAATGTAATTGAACGTGACATACCTGCTTCGAAGTCGCTGTCCTCTCAAAAAGGAAACAGGAACAACAACCTGTCGTAGAAATGGCAGTCCGCAGTCCACGCACTCCCGCAGACAAACCTGAAAAACACCGAGGCGTTTCTCAGTACCTTTCGTTGCTAATGCTAATGGCGTAGTAATGCTAGCGCTCAGACCAGCTGGGTCTAGTCAATGTCAACATCATCAGAGGTGTGTTGCTGCGTAGTGCTGGATCAAACATAGAATGCTGCTCATGTTCTATTTCTAGAGGTCACATGGTAAAGTGTTCATGATACGTGTCATGTATGATTATTACTCATTATTTTCAAAACTGTGTGTTGCTATGCATCCTTTCAATGTAGAACATCAGCAACATTCTATGGAATGTTCAATCCGCTTTAGATAACAACAAACTTCAGTTGAGAGTTAGCATAAGCGAAAGGCACTGAAAAATGCCTCGGTGTTTTTCAGGTTTGACTGCGAGAGTGCGTGGACTGCGGCCTGCCGTCTCTATGACAGGTTGTTGTTCGTGTCTTCTTTTTTTGCAGGGTTCGAGATCGTGAAGAGGGAAGCGACAGCGACTTCGAAAACGGTATGTGGCATTTAATTACATTTTGCAGTAGACACATATCGGAACACATTGTTTGTGCAATGATTATTTTGCGAGAAGCAATGGTAGCATTGTTAGCTGCTAGATGGCTAAGTAACCCGTTGACAGTTTCTAAGAGTTAGCTCGCCCGATTTAAGCCTTTAGCTTGAACTAGCAAGCTTGCTAGCCAGCTCCATGCATTTTGCCAAGGAATGTACAGTTTTGCCTTGCGCTATGTTATTTCGTATTCTAGCAACACATATTCAGTGGTGCAATGTCATTATTGTCCTTAGAGAGGACTGATCCATGAGGACATTTACATTACATTTATGGCATTTAGCAGACGCCTTTATCCAAAGTGACTCACAACAAATACATTTGTCTAAGTAAGTGAATCATCTATCCATCAGTCATCATAAGATAAAGTAATCAATGCTCGGACCAGTGGCCATAGGCAGTCACAATGCTAGAAGAAGGACATTTTTATTATTATCAGGAGAGAAACTTGTCGGAGGGACCGTTAAGATGTAGCCTGAAGAGATGGGTCTTCAATCTACTGCGGAAGATTGGTAGTGACTCTGCAGTCATGACAGCAGTAGGAAGCTCATTCTACCAGCGGGGCGCCAGGACAGTGAAAAGCCGTGACCAAAGGGGCGGCGGTGCCAGGCAGCCAGTCGTGGGTCTTGAATCTGATGAGAGCTGCTACCGGGAGCCAGTGAAGGGTGCGGAGGAGGGGAGTGACATGGGAGAATTTGGGGAGTTTGAACACCAGACTGGCGGCAGCGTTCTGGATGAGCTGTAGAGGCAATTCAATAGTCTCGCATCGATTACCTGTACCTGTATTAATACCTTCTTTTTAATATCATTGCTATTTTGTTCTAAATGTGTTTGTCTTTTGTTAGACATCATCTATGAGCTGGTTCAGTTTGGGGTGATGGTGGGGAGGCCCCTGGTGGTGGTTAGTACAGTTCTTTCACTGTGACTTTGTTGACAAGTCCATATGACTCTCTGCTCTCTCTCTTGTGTTTCCTGTTAGCAACCTGGTGGGTTTGTGGAGCGTCTGTACTCTCTTCTGCACTCCTGCCTGCCTGCCTGCCAGCAACATGGAATCAGAGGCTGAGAGATGGCTGGTGCAGCTGAAAGTACAGACAAGTTCTGATGTTGTTACTGTTCCTTCTCTCTAGCATTTAGCATCCAATCTATAGTTCAGTTTAAATGGATACTGTGAATTAGCAGTAACTCAGAGCCTTAACTCAGGGCGGGCTGATGATGCTTCTGGAGGTTCCCTGGTACTTCAAACCAGAGTCTCTGGTCATTGGAGTTTCCAGCCTCCTGGAGCACCACCTCCAGCTCCTCATGGAGTCCTCCTGAGGACACACACACACACACACAAGTAATTGTATTCTGACCATTATTTTTTCACTTCCCCCTCCCCTCTCTCTCTCTTTCTTTCTCTCTTAGGAATTCCATAGGGTCAGACCTCATCGGTCACCCCAAAGAATGGTATGAATAAGTATTCCAGTTAAAGTTTAAAAAATAACCTCACGTCTTCTTGTTATGTCTCTCCCCCGCCGCCCCCTGATCTGCAGGACCACAGGAGCCTCACTGATTTGTTACGGATGGGGGTTGTGCTTCCCAGTGCGTCCCCCTACTTGCCTCCCTCCGTCCGTCCACTGTGCCACCTCAATCACAAACTTATCACCAGCACCTGTGTGTAATTGTCACTCATGCAATATGTACCCTCACTTCCCTTCACTCCCGCTTCGTCTTCACCTTTGTTGGTTGCTTCGTGAGCGTAAGTCATATGAGTATACAAGTACTGTTTTGAGACTGTGATCTCCTCTTTGATTTCGAGCATTGAGTCCCTATTTTTGTGTCCTGTTTTGACTACTCATCCAAAGTAAAGATCCTTTTGTTTGGTACCGCTAACTACTTGTCCGCCTCTCTTTGTGTCTTTGCCACTTTACTTTCATCCTACAGATACTTAGAATATATATTTGCAAATAAATGAGTGATAGAGTAGCTCAAATGTATTTACTGTCTCTGTTTTCTTTTCTTTTGGTGACACTTCACACAAAGGGGTTTCCGTTATAATGGGTTCATAATTCAGTTTGCACATTATAAGCATGTGTTGCATTTATAAAGCATTAGTAACAGCGCAGCCACATATTTTCAAACTACTTTAATTGTCATTATCTACGAATGAATCATTAAAAGAGAATATCGTGACTATTTCTGTATTTTTGAAACCTCTTGTTTTGTGTCTGAATTGAATCAATGAATCAATGCGTAGTTAGTACAAATATAATCTATGAATCGAATCACTGTTTTATCTCATTCAGCCACGGAATCCCTAGTTTAACAGCATCAACTTTAGAAGCAGCATTACTGTTAAGTGTCACTTTCATTTTGTATAGTGTGCCCATGGCATTGGGCTGCATGGAATCCACACGCATACACACCACACGAAGGGCATGTGACAGGGACCCGTGTCTGCTTATTAGCGCTACGTTTAGAACTGTAAACTGAGATAATACAAATTATCCTGTAACATCACTTTAATAGTCAATAAACTCATGAATCCTCATTACTCATAAATGCTTTGTTATTTCCTTTCAAACCCTTCCTGTAAGTCCCTATCACATGTCAAGAAGTAACTTACTGTAAGTAACGATAAAATGCTAAGGGTAGCTGTGATCGAAATAGAAAAATACCTTCCAGAAGAAAAACAAATGTGGTTCCCAATGCCTTTAGGATTCCTTCCTGTGAGACCATGGCCTTTTCACACGTGAAGAAGTAACTTAGAAAACGATGAGGTTAAGGCATAGGATTACTAATCCAATGGGGTCTCCCTGTGCAGCTTTGAACACTGCTTTCAGCATAAACACAGCTGTGTCCCTATTTATGTACAAGATGTCGGCCCACCTTTGGAAACCTGATATAAAAAAATCGAGCTGCAATTGCAGGATGGTTAAGGGGTTTGCTGTAAAACCAAACATATTTCCCAATACCTTCGGCATTTCCTTTCAAACCCTTTGCCTGCAAGGCTGTGTCATTTTCATGTGTCAAAAAGTAATTTACAAAAGTGTAAGGAACAACAACATGCAGAGGGAAGCTGTGATGGCTGAGTGGTTAAGGTGTTAGACTTGAAATCCAATGGGGTTTCACCGCGCAGGTTTGAACCCTGCTCACAGCGCTGGGACAACAACGTCCCTCTTAAAGGACGACATGTTGGTCCACCTATGGAAAAATGAGTTGATGAGACGCAGTTGCATGATGGTTGAAGTGGAGGTGTAAAATGCAATTGTCTTTGGGACCTCCTTTCCTGTGTAGCCCATGGCCCTTTCAAATTTGAAGAAGAAACATTTAAACAACAATGAAAGGCTAAGGGCAGCTGTGATGACGGAGTGGTTAAGGATAAGGACCCGAAATCCAATGGGATTCCTTTGCTTTCTCAAAGTGTTGTTGCGCACGTATTTGTGTAATGTAAGTTGCATCCTCGTAACATGGCTTCTGTGAATTGATATTCAAAAGTCTCTATGTGAGGCTTCCTTAATAAGCAAACTCTGGTCCGTGTCTAGATCTTGAAAAGATTTTGTCTTTACTACAGACCAGGCAGTGCAGAAGCCAGTATAGCTGTGATGTCCGAGAGGTTTAGGCGTTGGACTCGAAATCCAATGGGGTCTTCCCGCGCAGGTTCGAACCCTTCTCACAGCGCACAGTTTACAAAATTGGATCTATGTGTTTAAACAGAACAAATTAAAGACCAGCAATGTTACTTACTCAAATTAAAGTGTGTTGTTACACATGTATTTGTGTAAGGAGAGTTGCAAAAGAAGCCAAAATGTATCTATCTCCTTCGTTTTTCTCCTTTTTCTTCTTCCCCCTTCTTCCCCCCCCTTAACAGACTATTGTTCCCCAGCTTGATGCTAAGGGAAAATAAAGAGAGAGAGAGAAATTGAGGCTTCTTTTCCATTATTTACAAGTTTATTTATCAGTATGTATTCTAAACGATTTCCGTTTTTGAGTGGATTGGAAGGTCACCGGTTCGAATCCCACCAGCGCCAGAAATAAAAACAGGCAAAGTCTCCCAAAGTGTTGTTTTGTGTAAATTCAAGATCCCTTGAGCCAATATCTTGCTTCTTGTGACATTTCAAACAGAAGTTTAAAAACACTTGCTGTTGTTTTAATGATGTTTAATGACTATGCTATGGGCCTACAGGTCTGTTGCTCTATTCAAGTTGCGTGTGTAACTTTGTTTATGCATCTGAAATGATCAGACCTCTGTTTCTTTCTCTTATGGACTGCATCACTCGCTATTAGCAATGTGTCAAATTGATTGAATAAAACTCAGATAAAAGATTTATATTCGAAAATAGATTTTTTTTTATTGAAATAAACACAAAAATCCTGTGAGCTGCCTCCTACACACTGGACAGCACACCCTGACCTTCCATAGATGGTAGGGCATCCACGCCAGGAGCCTGTGGGTGAAAAAGTGCTCTGGTGTTGGGGCCTGGTTATAAATGAGCACTGGTACCAGTGGCTTGTACCAGAGTTTTGAGTTTGGCCGCAGCCTCTGGTTCTCCCACAGGGTGGATGCAATCATCGCTGGTCTTGCTGTGGAATGGTCTTCTTCATCTCTGCCGGTAGCCTGTCCAGGGCAAACGATGCTTGCGTAAGGCACGCAGCATCGTCAAGGACATTTCTCACCCCAATCATAGACTGTTCACCCCACTCCCCTCCGGGAGGCGCTACAGGTCTCTCCGCACCCGAACCAGCAGGTTCAGAGGTAGCTTCTTCTCTGCGGCTGTCACCCTACTGAACTCGAACTCTGCACCTAGGTGATAACCTACCAACCCCTGCACCCCCCCCCCCCTGGACAATTGCAATTACAAACTGCTCTTACTCCATACCACTGCTCTTCTGTACATATCTGTCTATACTGTTCATAATCTGTCTATACTGTTCATAATTCACATATCCTTATATTTTTCTTTAATACTACTATTAATACACTGCACATATCTGTACATACTGTACATACCTGTTTATACTGTTCATACGGCATTCCATATTTATTCTGCTATTTACTCTAATGTTACTGTTAATACGTATACCTAGACTGCATTGCCTATACAGATCATATGCTGCTTACACTGTTCATACTGCATCCTATTTATTCTGCTATAATGCTACTGCTAATTCATATACTGCTTACACTGCACTACTTACACTATACTGCACTATTATACTGCACTACCTGTATATACTGTTCACACTTATATATACTGCTTTTTTGCACTTCTGGTTAGACGCTAACTGCATTTCGTTGTCTCTGTACTTCTCTGCACAATGACAATAAAGTTGAGTCTAATCTAATCTAATCTAATCTAATCTAATCTAATCTAATCTAATATAATCTAATCTAATCTAATCTACTGGCAGTACCAGCAGGGGTAGTAGCAGGGCTGGACAGAGACTGTGAGGGAGAGGAAAGGTAGAGTACACCAGGAGAGTATATTGTGATTGTGCATGTATCTATGTGATTGTAGGCATAAGCCACATTAGTCACACACGAGTTACACTAATAACACAGAGATATTAAGACGAACAAATCCATGTAATACCTCAACAGGCTTCCTAGCCACAAGGTTTGGTTTGGCTGCAGCACCAGAAGCCTCTCCAAATCGGGGTTTATGAAACTGAAGAGAAGAATGGCAAGTGAAATTGGTCAGAATAAAATGATGACAAAACAGTGCTTCGATAAAATAGATGGATAACGTTTGGCAAAATGTTATGGAAATATTTACCATTGACACAGTCAATGTAGGCCACAGAGGACTCTGCACAGGCTTGGCAGGGACTGAGGCTGTGGTCTCTGCAGGGGCCATGGCACAAGATGGAGCTGGACCCTGGATCATGGCAGCAGCAGGCACTGAGGCAGATATGGGTGCCAGGGGAACACTGGCTGGCTGCTGAAGACATACAGATACAACTGTATCAATTATCAATACTACTGATAATGGGATCCTTTTTCAGCATGACCAATAGTTACATCTGATGTCCCTTCATTACCTTCTGGGAGTGAAATCCACAGACACAGCTCTGGCCCACCAAACAGCAATGTCTGGCCGCGTGTCTGCACTGGACATTTCTCAATCTGTAACCAAATGGTATGCTCAATGTCATGGCATATACAACATAGCTTATATCTGTTTAATCTGTTGGTGTATTTCACGGACAAAATGTACCTGCTGGTGAAAGGCTAAATCAAAGAAGCTGTTGTACGAGGTCCGTCTGAATGTGGTCTCCGTAGGATGTGCCGCACGCTTTACATTGTTTCTCCACCTCCTCTGTTTCCATGCCCACGGTCGTCCAAGCTGATAAAGAAGCATGGCTGTGCGACGAGAATGGGATTCGAACGCACGCGTGCAGAGCACAATGGCTTAGTCTATCGCCTTAACCAGTCTGCCACCTCATCCTATGCGCATGTTGGCCTGGTAGCCCTTTCCACCGGATACTTAAAGCCAGGACGTGAAGAAAGGCTTTTTAACAGTGGAATTTTGCTGCTACCTGGGGAAACATCTGTTGAACCATTGAGCCAAAGGACTATCATTTGGTGGACCCAGCCTGTGAAAGGTTTCGTCCAGGATTTGAACCCAGGACCTCTCACACCCAAAGCGAGAATCATACCACTAGACTAACGAACCGCCTGACAACACCTTGCCCCTCCACCGCAACGGAGCCTCAGGTTGTGGGAAGTGTCCGCACTGTCTGCATAAAAAAGGACGATCTAATTCGCCACGCTGGCAAGGTGACCCATCTGCTGAAGCGGCGACCCAAGCCACTTTGATGGAGTCGTCCGAGCTGGTGAAAGGCTAAATAAGAGGGCTCGTCCGGGATTTGAACGCGGGACCTCTCGCACCCTGAGCAAGAATCATACCCTTAGACCAACGAGCCACCTACTAATGGATGCCCCTCTCCCGCAATGGAGCCTCAGGTTGGGGGATGTGTCCGCCCTGTCGGCAAAAAGCAGGGAGTTTACTTCCACTGTGTTTGCATTGTTGTAACATTTTTCTCGCCCCCCCCGCCCCTCCCCTTTTTTACTGAGTAATCCAGCCCATGAAATAAAAGTGATAACAAAGACCAAAATGTTGAAATGGTGTGTCCTGGAGGGCATATGAATGTGGTGGTCGTGAATGGTCATATCATTGTTGCGGTCCTGCCTGGTCTCATGAGCGCATTGGTGGTATAGTGGTGAGCATAGCTGCCTTCCAAGCAGTTGACCTGGATTAGATTCCCGGCCAATGCAAGTGAGGTGTCCTTTTTGCCGAGGGGCCCATGCCTGCGTATCCAAAGGCGCAAGAATGACACTTCCATCCTTCGGAGACCACGTTTAGACGGACATCGTCCAACAACTTCTTTGAGCACGGAGACATATTCAACCTCGGCGAGGTTCGAACAGACGCTTTCAACGAGACTGAAGTGTCATACTGGTCTAATGGTGAGTAAGGTTCCATGGTGTAATGGTTAGCACTTTGGACTTTGAATCTAGTGATCTGACTTCAAATCTAGGTGGAACCTCTGGCAACAGCCTGTTTCTTAAAAACACTGGCAAAAAACATGGAGATTCAACACGACAAACACACGTTTGTTGTTTTTGTGCTGTGAAGTGAAAGGAATGCAAGAGACGGTGTGCAGGTAAGCGAAATCCTTCTTCATGTCATGAGATGCTAGAAATAAGAAGCCATTCTCCCCGTCGTGGAATCGAACCCGAGTGTCCCGCGTGACAGGCTGGGATACTCACCACTATACTAACGAGGAGCTGTTTACTCTGAAATTCCACACATTTCAAAAAGATGTTGTTTTGAGAATTAAAAAGAGAAAAAAAAATCTAATTCAAGCAAAGCAGTCCAAAGGTAGTGAAACGGAGTTGTTAGCTAAATATGTAGCACAAAAACACCTTCTAACTTGGAAACGTGCAGATCTGGCGGTCCAGTTGGCACCCTTCGATAGCTCGGTTGGTAGAGCGGAGTACTGTAGGTTCTATAGCAGTAATCCTTAGATCGCTGGTTCAAATCCGAGAATTCTACCACTGAACCACCAATGCTTAGATGTCAGCAAGGATAGAGAATGAATGGGGAATTTTGAGTGAGTTTAAGACTTAACTTTAGCGCGAGACCGTGGTTCAATTCCCCAACTGATCAATTAAAACTTGGTTGTATGTCTTTGAACCAAAAGAAAAGTTGATCATCAAAGGGTGTGTAGTTTCTGTAGTGTAGTGGTCATCACGTTCGCCTCACACGCGAAAGGTCCCCGGTTCGAAACCGGGCGGAAACACATTTATTCTCACCATTCCAGGACCATGGCGCTTTCTCTCTGTAGCCGTAGCATTATTGTAGTGAGATAATTGTGTAAAATGAAAACTGTCAATAACCAGTTCACAAAACATAGCTAGTTTGGCTTGAAACACCAGGTGAGCAAAGGATTTAGGCAAAAAGTGTTTGTGCACAGGCTGGGAATCGAGCCCAGGCCTTCCAAACCACCTCCTCTGCCCATGTTGCTAATCGAACCCAGGCCTCCCATACCACCTCCTCGTTAGTATCGTGGGCAGTATCCCTGCCTGTCACGTGGGAAACCGGGGTTCCTTTCCCCGACGGGGAGAGCTACTTGTTTCTTGCAGCTCTAATTCAAGCAAAGCAGTCCAAAGGTAGTGAAACGTAGTGAGTGGTTGTCCATCAGTCGTGTTCTTTGCGACAATGACCTTTCTGGTTGTCATTGTAGCTGTTTACACAACAAGGATGAACTGCCCCAAACCAGGTGATTGTCATGTATTGGGCCAGTTCTATTTCGGTCCCTTCACCTAGCTCCTATGTCTTCAGTGTTCACCAGGGCTCATATTCACAAAGCATCTTAAAGTAGGAAAGTTGATCTAGGATCAGTTTAGCCTTTTAGATCAGATTGAATAAGATTACATGGAAAGGTGGGGGACCTGATCCTAGATCAGCACTCTTACTCTGAGACACTTTGTGGATATGGGCTTTGTTGGAGTTGGAGCTAAAGTTAGCTCGCTAACTCCCTTTGATCGCTTCCGTAGTATATAACCTGAGTAGTTGAAAAGTGCATTTATTAGGTTTTTTGGAAGGCACATATCACAAGCTTTAGACCCAAGAAGACAGCCACCAGAGGAACAATCAGAGTGAGTAAACTTACGACTTTATTACAAACTGTGGCTTGGCGGGGTCATTTTTATTTCGATACTTGACAAGTATCACCAGTGACAGAACCACACAAGTGTTCACCGGTTTTGTACATGGAGGGTGCTTTAGTAGAGTCAGTGTGATCTGGGTGGATGAGAGAGGTGCTGAGCTGCAGGGAGACTCCAGATACCAGGGTGTCATACAGGGCGTCTGACTGTGACACTCCAGAGGCCATTGTCTTACCATGCTTACAATGGGTCAGGAAAACCTTTCAGCCTCAAACAATATAATAAGAAGAACATATGCCATTTAGCTAACGCTTTTATCCAAAGCCACTTACATTGCAGTGAGTGCATACATTTCAGTATATATGTGTTAGGGTTAGGGTTAGGGCCATGCTCTACCAACTGATTGGTAGTTTTTTTTTTCAGCGAATATCATAATTACATGATAGAATGACTAGCAAAGGAGTTCAAAAGTTGAGTGTGCGGAATTTATTAAGTTTGACAATGAGGACGAATCTCATTGCCAAACTTTCCCATAATTCAGTGTGTTTGTGTGTGTGTGTGTGTGCGTGTGTATGCGCGCGCGCGTGTGTGAATTTGAGTGTCTGTGGCACAGACTCTGTGCATGAATGCATTTATGTGTTTGTGCATGTGTGCATGCAGGTGTGTGTGTGTGTGTGTGTGTGTGTGTGTGTGTGTGTGTGTGTGTGTGTGTGTGTGTGTGTGTGTGTGTTTGTTTGTTTGTGTCCATGTGTGCGGGCGTGCATGCGTGTTTGTCCGTGTGTGTATGTATGTTTGAGAGTTTTTAATTCAACTCTAGGGCTCATTTAGTTGAGTCTTCAGTTGAGTATTACTGGAACTCTTCCTACTCTCAGAAATTGATGTGCTTCTTATACCACTTCGCTTCTTCCGCCACAAGTTCCCATCTAATCTGATTATCTCAACTCACCATCTCTAACGGGAGCACAAGTCATTTCAAATTCAAGGTATGAGTGGGACTTGTGTGAAAATGTGCCGTTGTTACAGAGAATACATTGACCTGCGTTTGTATTGGGACATTGAAGCATTCTTTCTTCTTTTGGCTCGATATTTTAAAAGTTTGAATTTGAAATCAAACTGTTCATATGAGGTTAAATGCTGCCCTGTCTAAATATGTACGCAGGGCACGAGTATGGTCACACTGCTACAATGTTAACTAAGACTCTGTTTCTGACTGAAGTGCTGCTGACCTAAAAACATACACGTTTACTGTAACCCTTCTAATTCCATGTCCTGCTGAGCTAAAAGTGTGCAGGTTTACCGTCACGCAAATGAATACATTATCTATGAAGTAATGAGACAAATGAACATAACAAAATATAACATGGTTCATGAGAAAAGAGTGGTCCAAAAAAAGTGAAAAAACATTGTGAATGTGTCAATGTGTATTTAGGGTTAGGGTTAGAACCAATACATTAATTAGCAGAGGTTGTGCTGATCTAGGATCAGGTAGGACCTGCACTCTTACTCTGAGACACTTTGTGGATACAGGTTTTAAGGTGCACATACTGTACTCAGTCATTGAAGGTGTAGGAGTCAGTGGAAGGGGCAAGGGAGTGGATTGGAATCAGGCCATAGATGAGCCCATGCTGCTCTTTGGAGACATCTCCCCCACCTACCGTACAGATCAAGGATCAGCTCGTCAGTTCTCTGAGCCTCAAGCCTAACTGAACTGGGAAACAAATGAAACTGATCCTGGGGCAGAATTTAGCAATCCATTTAACCCTCAGAGGAGTACAGCAGGGTCTCTACAGTGGCTACATGTCAGAATTAGATTTTGATGCCTTGTTTCAGCACTGTACTCTGATTAGGGTATAATAGTCCTGTGACATATTTCCTTTATTCTTTTCTCCAGAGGTACCTTAAATTACTCTATACAGTATACTAACCCCTCACTATACAGTATGGTCTTTTGGATGCTGCCTTAATCTTCCTCACCAAATGTTCAGGTTTGACCTCTGCATCTCCCTCTGTGATGAAGAGCTCTGTGCAGATCTTGTTGAAAAGTATGGGTTCTCCTTGTTTAGCTATTCTCTGAAATACACATTCACACTTTGGCACACAACAACGCAAGTTAGGTGTCCTTTTCCCGAGGGGCCCATGCCTGCGTATCCAAAGACGCAAGAATGACACTTCAGTCTCGTTGAAAGCGTCGGTTCGAACCCCGCCTAGTTTGAAGCTGTCTCCGTGCTCAAAGAAGCTGTTGGACGACGTCCGTCTGAATGTGGTCTCCGAAGGATGTGCCGCACGCTTTACATTGTTTCTCCACCTCCTCTGTTTCCACGCCCACGGTCGTCCAAGCTGACAAAGAAGCATGGCTGTGCGACGAGGATGGCATTCGAACCCACGCGTGCAGAGCACAATGGATTAGCAGTCCATCGCCTTCACCACATGGCCACCTCGACCTACGCTCGTATTGGCCTGGTAGCCTATTCCACCGGATACTTAAAGCCAGGACGTGAAGAAAGGCTTTTTAAAAGTGGAATTTTGCTGCTACTTGGGGAAACATCTGTTGAACCATTGAGCCAAAGGACTTTGATTTGGTGGACCCAGCTTGTGAAAGTTTTCGTCAAAGGGCTCGTCCAGGATTTGAACCCGGGACCTCTCACACCCGAAGCGAGAATCATACCACTAGACCAACGAACCATCTGACACCACCTTGCCCCTACACCGCAACGGAGCCTCAGGTTGTGGGAAGTGTCTGCACTGTCTGCATAAAAAGGACTATCTCATTCGCAACGCTGGCAAGGTGACCCATCTGCTGAAGCGGCGACCCAAGACACTTTGATGGAGTCGTCCGATCTGGTGAAAGGCTAAATCAGAGGGCTCGTCGGGGATTGAACCCAGGACCTCTCACACCCTAAACGAGAATCATACCCCTAGACCAACGAGCCACCTACTAACGGATGCCCCTTCCCCGCAATGGAGCCTCAGGTTGGGGGACGTTTCCGCCCAGTCGGCAAAAAGCAGGGAGTTTACTTCCACTGTGTGTGCATTGTTGTAAAATTTTTCTCACCCCCCCACCCTCCCTTGTTTACTGAGTAATCCAGCCCATGAAAAAAAGGTGACAAGAAAGACCTCGTGGTGAAAATAGCTGCTTTCCAAGCAGTCGGCCCGGGTTGATGTGACAGATCATTGAATGTGACTAACTGTAGGAGGAAGCAGAATTGTGTTTTCAAGCACTTACCCACAGAGAGGTGAATCCTGGTGTCGTCGGCAGGCTTCATGGTTCGGTCAGATCCACACCAGTTTGTCCCAGCATCCTCTACTTTGAGATTTCTGATGGTGAAGTGTGTCAGTCTGTGGTAATCCCCTTTTCACATGGACACAAGGATAAACACACCACACCATGGCAATCCTCTCAACGTGTTTCGGTCACATTGTCTGATTTGAATTAGCTCCAATCTGTGAAATTCATTGGTCAAAATATTACATTTCAATCATTATCATAGTGCATTCACATTATTGAGGACTAAGTCTGCAGAATACCTCTGCTACACAACAGTACATTTATTAATGATGGACTAGAAGACCAGATTAGACTCACCTTCAACATGCAGGTGCAAAATAATAGTTGAATAATGTTTTTTCACTTCAGTCAAAAATAAACGAGCAAAATCCACAACTCATTCTCACCACATCGTAGACTGCTATGTCAACACTGAGCATGTTCAGATCTCACAGCTCACTACAGAGACACAGCACAGTAAAAAAAACACAAAAAGGAAGTGCTGATATCATTAGAGTAGTGAATCTAGTTCACAAGACTGATTTTTCTGCAGATGGATTTTGATGGCGCCAGCCTTGATTTAAATGTGTATATCTATTTACAGTTGAATGAGCGTGCCTGGCGGACATCCTGAAGAAATCGCACCCTCGCCATTTGTCAATTCCTTTGCAATTGTAATGTGTCTCACACCTTGTCCTTTGTTGGGAATGATACTTAAGGAGAAGGACAGGAACATGTTCTTTGAGTTTTGGGTCATATGTTGCTTTGAAACTGTTAAATTGGTTATTTTGTTGATACTCTATTCTCATTCTTCCTATGTGCATTAATGTGAGGTTGTGCGCTAGATAAAGCTTCTGTTAATACAGCACAACATAATCATGACCAGGTTCTCTCATTGAATGTTGAATGTTCACATGCATCATGTTATGGAAAATACATTCATAGAACTATTTTCAGGTTATACACTTTCATATGACTGATACAACTTGTGTAACTACTGTGATGACATTTTCTCTTGCCACTCCTCTAAAGTTCTATAGCCATTGTTCTGAGAAGCACTGTATGATTTACCACATGAACAGCGGTGATCTCTGAGGGAGTGGTAGGAGAGAGCAATAGTGGGGGGACAGGCGCATCCTGTCGATAGGTGTGAAATGTTGAACGGCGATTAATCAATAAGAAAGTCTCCCCATTGTTCATTCTCTCCCGCCCTTTCTCACGTAAGCACAGGCCCATCAGCCGATAGCCTTGGCGGCGCCTGTGTTATGTTTAAACTGTATAAAAGACGAACCTGATCATTGTCTCTTTAGACTTGTGCTGAACGGACCCCCGGTTCTACGCTGGGCTGCTGTTACGCTCTTGTCTCTTGTTTGCAAGCAATAAATACCGGACTCAGATATTGTGGCTACTCAGGACTTGTTTCTTGATTCTTACCTCCGAAGAGCTAAAGTACAGAGTGGTAAATCCTAGACTTCCACCACAATCATCATCGAGACGTAGAGATAGTTAGCTACTGCTATTGGCATGAGCGTAAACTCCTCACAAGACAATTTATCTTAACTTGAGGGCAAGTAAAATAGCATTTTGGGTATTCTTAATGAATCTAGGATCCGATATGATGGATTGTCTGTCACACAGGGATGAGCAAAGTATTGTCTATCATTGTTAACCCATGAAATATACTTTGGAGTCAGATATAATGTAATGTTAACTTATGTTAGTTGGTCATGCGACCACTTGTTTTGAGTTCGATTCATCATGTTCATACCTGTTAGAAGTATTTATTGGTAATAAATGTAATAATAATGAGGATATAGACATTTTCTATGGCTATGGATCATTATCATAGTGCATGCATCATCATTATTGAGGAATAGGTCTGCCTCTGCTACACAACATCAGTGCATTAATGATGAACAAGAAGACCAGCTTACACTCACCTTCAACATGCAGTTGCACCTGACTAATCAGTGCGATGAAGCCCGCTTCGGTTCTCTTAACATTCACTCCACACCAGTATGGCCCAGCATCCTGTTCAGACAGGTCAGTGATGGTCACAGTTTAGACTCCCTCATTCTTGTTGTCAGACAATGAGAATCTCCCTAGTGTCTGTTTACCATCATATGTAACAGAAATATTTCTAATATACGCACAGGGTCCTTGCTGCACCAGGAGATTAACCTGCCTCCTCGCATTC
This sequence comes from Argentina silus, assembly GCF_951799395.1. Lineage (NCBI taxonomy): Eukaryota > Metazoa > Chordata > Actinopteri > Argentiniformes > Argentinidae > Argentina > Argentina silus. The sequence continues at coordinate 971,070 of NC_139676.1, read as the reverse complement.
CTTTGGCTGCTGAGTCCCTTCCTCCGGGCAATGGCTTGTACAAGGACCACTTTTGGAGAAGAAAATCACAGTCAGCAAGCTGTTAATCTGGAACCAACCCTCCAAAAATGGATGCATTCAAACAGTCAAACAAAGCATTTACAGTAAACAAAGTGATTGTGATTGGCTATTTGGTTGGGGAGGAACCGTGGTTTAGACTTGGCATCCCTTGTTGTTCACGGGCTGGTCACACCATTCGTCCCATCTGCGGAGTCAGCACCCTGTTAGAGATAAGATACCTACTCTGGTATGTCCCCCCTAGCCTGGTACTTTTCCACTTTTGCTCTTTGTGTAAGCGTGTGTTGCGACATCTTTCTTGATGACCTGGCTTAACCTCTCTATGTATTAATCCAACGTACTATGGGACTAATGCTTGATTCATCCCATTTATCAACAGACCATCACATTAGTAAATTTAGCACACTGCAGTAATGTATTTTTATTATAGCAATAATAAACTGTTTTTATCAAATATAATTTCTAACAACGCATTCCGCATCCAATAGTGAAAAACACCCGAGACATTTTTCAGTACCTTTCGTTGCTAATGCTCATGGCTTAGTAATGCTAATGCTCATGGCTTAGTTATGCTAGCTCTCAGAAAACCAGCGGGGTCTCGTCAATGTAAACATCAACAGAAGTGTGTTGCTGTGTAGCGCTGGATCAACCATTCCATAGAATGCTGCTCATGTTCTATTTCTAGAGGTCACATGGTAACGCATTTCTGAAAAGTCTTTATGATACATCTATGATTATTATTAATTATTTTCAAAACTATGTGTTGCTATGCAACCTTTCGATATAGAACATTAGCAACATTCTATGGAATGTTCAATCCGCTCCAGATAACAACTTCAGTTGATGTTTACATCGACACAAACCAGCTGATTTTTAGAGCAAAACGGGCTGAAAAATGCCTCAGTGTTTTTCAGGTTTGGACTGCTGCCTGCCGTTTTTACGTCCGTGTTTTCTTTTTTGTTGGGTTCGCGATCGTGCAGAGGGAAGCGACGGCAGCGACTTCGGAGAGGGTATGTGACGATAGTTGGACCATATCTGAAAGATAGTTTGACAATATCTGAACGATAGTTAGACAACCACTCGATATGTGTTGCTAAAACAACACAGCACACGTAGGTGACGAGCAAGCGAGCTAGTTCAAGCTAAAGCTAACTATGCTACCACCGTAGCTACTGACGGACTAACAGTCATGCCATTACACAGATGCATTTATTGACTATGTGTCTACTGTAAAATGTAATTGAACGTGACATACCTGCTTCGAGGTCGCTGTCCTCTCAAAAAGGAAACAGGAACAACAACCTGTCGTAGAAATGGCAGTCCGCAGTCCACGCAGTCCCGCAGCAAACCTGAAAAACACCGAGGCGTTTCTCAGTACCTTTCGTTGCTAATGCTAATGGCGTAGTAATGCCAGCGCTCAGAAGACCAGCTGGATCTAGTCAATGTCAACATCATCAGAGGTGTGTTGCTGCGTAGCGCTGGATCAAACATAGAATGTTGCTCGTGTTCTATTTCTAGAGGTCACATGGTAACGCATTTTTGAAAAGTGTTCATGATATGTGTCATGTATGATTATTACTCGTTATTTTCAAAACTGTGTGTTGCTATGCAACCTTTCAATGTAGAACATCAGCAACATTCTATGGAATGTTCAATCCGCTCCAGATAACAACAAACTTCAGTTGAGATTTAGCATAAGCAACGAAAGGCACTGAAAAATGCCTCGGTGTTTTTCAGGTTTGACTGCGAGAGTGCGTGGACTGCGGCCTGCCGTCTCTATGACAGGTTGTTGTTCGTGTCTTCTTTTTTTGCAGGGTTCGAGATCGTGAAGAGGGAAGCGACAGCGACTTCGAAAACGGTATGTGGCATTTAATTACATTTTACAGTAGACACATATCGAACACATTGTTTGTGCAATGACTATTTTGCGAGAAGCAATGGTAGCATTGTTAGCTGCTAGATGGCTAAGTAACCCGTTGACAGTTTCTAAGAGTTAGCTCGCCCGCTTTAAGCCTTTAGCTTGAACTAGCAAGCTTGCTAGCCAGCTCCATGCATTTTGCCAAGGAATGTACATTTTGGCCTTGCGCTATGTTATTTCGTATTCTAGCAACACATATTCAGTGGTGCAATGTCATTATTGTCCGTAGAGAGGACTGATCCATGAGGACATTTACATTACATTTATGGCATTTAGCAGATGCCTTTATCCAAAGTGACTGACAACAAATACATTTGTCTAAGTAAGTGAATCATCTATCCATCAGTCATCATAAGATAAAGTAATCAATGCTCGGACCAGTGGCCATAGGCAGTCACAATGCTAGAAGAAGGACATTTTTATTATTATCAGGAGAGAAACTTGTAGGAGGGACCGTTAAGATGTAGGTCTTCAATTTACAGCGGAAGATTGGTAGTGACTCTGCAGTCATGACAGCAGTAGGAAGCTCATTCTACCAGCGGGTCGCCAGGACAGTGAAAAGCCATGACCGAAGGGGCGGCGGTGCCAGGCGGCCAGTCGTGGGTCTTGAATCTGATGAGAGCTGCTACCGGGAGCCAGTGAAGGTTGCGGAGGAGGGGAGTGACATGGGAGAATTTGGGGAGTTTGAACACCAGACTGGCGGCAGCATTCTGGATGAGCTGTAGAGGCAATTCAATAGTCTCGCATCGAATACCTGTACCTGTATTAATACCTTCTTTTTAATATCATTGCTATTTTGTTCTAAATGTGTTTGTCTTTTGTTAGACATCATCTATGAGCTGGTTCAGTTTGGGGTGATGGTGGGGAGGCCCCTGGTGGTGGTTAGTACAGTTCTTTCACTGTGACTTTGTTGACAAGTCCATATGACTCTCTGCTCTCTCTCTTGTGTTTCCTGTTAGCAACCTGGTGGGTTTGTGGAGCGTCTGTACTCTCTTCTGCACTCCTGCCTGCCTGCCTGCCAGCAACATGGAATCAGAGGCTGAGAGATGGCTGGTGCAGCTGAAAGTACAGACATGTTCTGATGTTGTTACTGTTCCTTCTCTCTAGCATTTAGCATCCAATCTATAGTTCAGTTTAAATGGATACTGTGAATTAGCAGTAACTCAGAGCGGGCTGATGATGCTTCTGGAGGTTCCCTGGTACTTCAAACCAGTCTCTGGTCATTGGAGTTTCCAGCCTCCTGGAGCACCACCTCCAGCTCCTCATGGAGTCCTCCTAGACACACACACACACACACACACACACACACACACACACACACACACACACACACACAGGCTTTTAAGTAATAGGAAAAAGTAGTTTAAATGATTGTAAGTAATTGTATTCTGACCATTATTTTTTCACTTCCCCCTCCCCCCTCTCTCTCTCTTTCTTTCTCTCTTAGGAATTCCATAGGGTCAGACCTCATCGGTCACCCCAAAGAATGGGAAGTTCTTCAGTGAAATCCAATAAGTATTCCAGTTAAAGTTTAAAAAATAACCTCACGTCTTCTTGTTATGTCCCCCCCCCCCACCCCCCCGATCTGCAGGACCACAGGAGCCTCACTGATTTGTTACGGATGGCTACTTGCCTCCCTCCGTCCGTCCACTGTGCCACCTCAATCACATACTTATCACCAGCACCTGTGTGTAATTGTCACTCATGCAATAAGTACCCTCACTTCCCTTCACTCCCGCTTCGTCTTCACCTTTGTTGGTCGCTTTGTGAGCGTAAGTCATACGAGTATACAAGTACTGTTTTGAGACTGTGATCTCCTCTTTGATTTCGAGCATTGAGTCCCTATTTTTGTGTCCTGTTTTGACTACTCATCCAAAGTAAAGATCCTTTTGTTTAGTACCGCTAACTACTTGTCCGCCTCTCTTTCTCTGCACCGCACCTGGGTCCGTTAACATACCTAAACCTTACACTGATTTGTGTCTTTGCCACTTTACTTTCATCCTACAGATACTTAGAATATATATTTGCAAATAAATGAGTAATAGAGTAGCTCAAATGTATTTCCTGTCTCTGTTTTCTTTTCTTTTGGTGACACTTCACACAAAGGGGTTTCCATTATAATGGGTTCATAATTCAGTTTGCACATTATAAGCATGTGTTGCATTTATAAAGCATTAGTAACAGCGCAGCCACATATTTTCAAACTACTTTAATTGTCATTATCTACGAATGAATCATTAAAAGAGAATATCGTGACTATTTCTGTATTTTTGAAACCTCTTGTTTTGTGTCTGAATTGAATCAATGAATCAATGCGTAGTTCGTACAAATATAATCTATGAATCGAATCACTGTTTTATCTCATTCAGCCACGGAATCCCTAGTTTAACAGCGTCAACTTTAGAAGCAGCATTACTGTTAAGTGTCACTTTCATTTTGTATAGTGTGCCCATGGCATTGGGCTGCATGGAATCCACACGCATACACACCACACTAAGGGCATGTGACAGGGACCCGTGTCTGCTTATTAGCGCTACGTTTAGAACTGTAAACTGAGATCATACAAATTTTCCTGTAACATCACTTTAATAGTCAATAAACTCATGAATCCTTATGCATAAGTGCTTTGTTATTTCCTTTCAAACCCTTCCTGTAAGTCCCTTTCACATGTCAAGAAGTAACTTACTGTAAGTAACGATAAAATGCTAAGGGTAGCTGTGATCGAAATAGAAAAATACCTTCCAGAAGAAAAACAAATGAGGTTCCCAATGCCTAGGATTGCTTCCTGTGCGACCATGGCCCGTTCACACGTCAAAAAAAATCACCAGGGAGCTTTGATGGCGAAGAGGTTAAGGCGTAGGATTACTAATCCAATGGGGTCTCCCTGTGCAGCTTTGAACCCTGCTCTCAGCGTAAACACAGCTGTGTCCCTATTTATGTACAAGATGTCGGCCCACTTTTGGAAACCTGATGTAAAACAAATCGAGCTGCAATTGCAGGATGGTTAAGGCGTTTGCTTTAAAATCAAACATATTTCCCAATGCCTTTGGCATTTCCTTTCAAACCCTTTGCCTGCAAGGCTGTGTCATTTTCATGTTTAAAAATGTACAAAAGTGTAAGGAACAATGACATGCAAAGGGAAGCTGTGATGGCCGAGTGGTTAAGGTGTTGGACTTGAAATCCATTGGGGTTTCCCCGCGCAGGTTCGAACCCTGCTCACAGCGCAGGGGAAACGACATCCCTCTTAAAGGACGACATGTTGGTCCACCTTTGGAAAAATGAGTTGTTGAGACGCAATTGCGTGGTGGTGTAAAATGCAATTGTGGTTCCCAATGTCTTTGGGACCTCCTTTCCTGTGTAGCCCATGGCCCTTTCAAATTTGAAGAAGTAACGTAGAAACATTTAAACAACAATGAAAGGCTAAGGGCAGCTGTGATGACGGAGTGGTTAAGGATAAGGACCCGAAATCCAATGGGATTCCTTTGCTTTCTCAAAGTGTTGTTGCGCATGTATTTGTGTAATGTAAGTTGCATCCTCGTAACATGGCTTCTGTGAATTGATATTCAAAAGTCTCTATATGAGGCTTCCTTAATAAGCAAACTCTGGTCCGTGTCTAGATCTTGAAAAGATTTTGTCTTTACTACAGACCAGGCAGTACAGAAGCCAGTATAGCTGTGATGGCCGAGAGGTTAAGGCGTTGGACTCGAAATCCAATGGGGTCTCCCCGCGCAGGTTCGAACCCTGCTCACAGCGCACAGTTTACAAAATTGAGTCTATGTATTTGAACAGAACAAAGTAAAGACCAGCAATGTTGCTTACTGAAATTAAAGTGTGTTGTTACACATGTATTTGTATGATGAAAGTTGCAGAAGAAGCCTCAATTTCTCTTTCGTTTTCTTCTTTTTTCTCCTTTTTCTTCTGCCCCCTTCTTCCCCCCCCTTAACAGACTATTGTTCCCCAGCTTGATGCTAAGGGAAGAGAAAGAGAGAGAGAGAAATTGAAGCTTCTTTTCCATTATTTACTAGTTTATTTATCAGTATGTATTCTAAACGATTAAAGAAAAATAAAAAATATTGCCTTTTCCGTTTTTGAATGGGGGGGAAGAGTGGATCGGAAGGTCACCGGTTTGAATCCCACCAGCGCCAGAAATAAAAACAGGCAAAGTCTTCCAAAGTGTTGTTTTGTGTAAATTCAAGAGCCAATATCTTGCTTCTTGTGACATAACAAACAGAAGTTTAAGAACACTTGCTGTTGTTTTAATGATGTTTAATGACTGTGCTATGGGCCTACAGGTCTGTTGCTCTATTCAAGTTGCGTGTGTATCTTTGTTTATGCATCTGAAATGATCAGACCTCTGTTTCTTTCTCTTATGGACTGCATCACTCGCTATTAGCAATGTGTCAAATTGATTGAATAAAACTCAGATAAAAGATTTATATTTGAAAATAGATTTTTTTTTATTGAAATAAACACAAAAAACCTGTGAGCTGCCTCCTACACACTGGACAGCACACCCTGACCTACCATAGATGGTAGGGCATCCACGCCAGGAGCCTGTGGGTGAAAAAGTGCTCTGGTGTTGGGGCCTGGTTAGAGTGGCTCGTACCAGAGTTTCGAGTTTGGCCGCAGCCTCTGGTTCTCCCACAGGGTGGATGCAATCATCGCTGGTCTTGCTGTGGAATGGTCTTCTTCATCTCTGCCGGCAGCCAGAATGAATCGGGCGCCTGACCGAGAAAGGCAGGGGCAGCAGGACAATAGAGAGGACCAGGAGGGGCAGCAGGACCAAGGAGAGGACCAGGAGGGGCAGCAGGACCAAGGAGAGGACCAGAAGGGGCAGCAGGACCAGTAGTAGGGAAAACACCCACATCGGACTCATCTTTAAAAAAAAAAAAAAAAAAGAAGCCAAACTCAGTGAATTACACATGCATCATCATATCAGAGTTATTTAACACACACACACACACACACACACACACACACACACACACACACACACACACACACACACACACACACACACACACACACACACACACACAGAAACAGACACAAATAGACACACAAACACAGGTAAAAACCTGCCTGCCTGAATGATTACAGGCCAGTAGCACTCACTCCAATCATCATGAAGTGTTTTGAGAGAGTGGTACTGGCACACATTAAGAGCAGCATACCGGACACCCTAGACCCCCTGCAGTATGCCTACCGGCCCAACAGGTCCACCTCAGACGCTATCGCTGCTGTCCTCCAGTATTCCCTCTCTCACCTGGAAAACAAAGACTCCTACATCAGGATGCTCTTTATAGACTACAGCTCCGCTTTTAATACGGTCATCCCCCACAGACTCATCCACAAAATGTCCACACTTGGCCTGCACCCCACCCTCTGTGACTGGCTCCTAGACTTTTTGACTGGCAGGCCCCAGTCTGTCAGATTGGTAATAGGACTTCAGCCAGCATTATTACAAATGTTGGCACTCCACAGGGATGCGTCCTCAGCCCCATCCTCTACACCCTGTTCACCCCTTGACTGTGTCGCCTCCCACAAGGACAACATCATCCTAAAGTTTGCGGACGACACCGCAGTGATAGGATGCATCACTGGCGGGGACGAATCGGCTTACAGGAGGGAGGTGGCCAGTCTGGTAGCATGGTGTGAGGACAACAACCTCACCCTCAATACGGACAAGACCAAGGAGATGATAGTGGACATGAGGAAGAAGAGGGGACCTCATCGGCCACTGTACATCCGGGAACTCGAAGTAGAGAGGGTGATACCTGGGCAAATACCTGGGCGTCCACATCAGCGAGGACCTCACCTGGACACTTAACACCACACAGCTGGTTAAGAAGGCCCAACAGCGGCTGTACTTTCTGAGGAGGCTGAGGAAGTTTGGCATGTCGCCCAAGATCCTCAGCAACTTCTACAGCTGCATTGTTGAGAGCATCCTAACCAGCTGTATCACTGTGTGGTACAGCAGCACTACTGCTATGGACCGCAGACGCCTGCAGAGAGTGGTGAAGACCGCTGAGAAAATCACCAGGACTCCACTGCCCTCTCTGCAGAGCATCTACCACCGCAGAGTCCACAGGAGAGCCATCCATCCTCAAGGACCCCACCCACCCCCAACACGGACTGTTCACACTTCTACCCTCAGGCCGGAGGTACAGAAGTGTTAAATGCAGGACCACCAGACTAAAGAATTCCTTCTTTCCCACTGCCATCAGACTCCTAAACAACGCATAGGAGATTATAATCATTGACTACCTCATATAACTGTACTACCTCATAACTGAACCCGACTTCAGTTTGCACATGCATAATTGCACTGTTTACATTTGCACTGTTTTATTATTATTATTGTTGCTTTTTTATTATCACATGCTGCCTTAAATTTTGTTATCTTGTACATTTTGTTTAGTATATATTGTATATTTTTTAGTATTGTACATTTTACATTGGTTGGCATTCTGCGGACAGTAAAGCAAGAATTTCATTGTACAGGGAAACGTGTTTTCTATTGTGCATATGATAATAAACACTTTGAATCTTGTTCAATAGGGGAAGGGGTCCTCATAGACGGCCGTAGCAGGGCTGGACAAGGACTTGGGTACAGGGGAAGGGGTCCTCATGGAGGCCGTAGCAGGGCTGGACAGGGACTTGGGTACAGGGGAAGGGGTCCTCATGGAGGCCGTAGCACTCCTACCTACAGGGAGGAGGTCCAGCACCTAACAGTGTGGTGCAACGACAACAACCTGGCTCTCAACACCAGGAAGACCAAAGAGCTCATTGTGGACGTCAGGAAGTCAAAAGCTGGCACACACACCCCCATCCTCATCAACGGGACTGAGGTGGAGCGAGTCACCAGCTTCAAGTTTCTGGGTGTCCACATCTCTGAGGATCTCTCCTGGACCCTCAACACCTCTACCCTGATCAAGAAGGCTCACCAGCGTCCCGTCCCCCCCCCCCCCCCCCCCCGGACAATTGCAATTACAAACTGCTCTTACTCCATACCACTGCTCTTCTGTACATATCTGTCTATACTGTTCATAATCTGTCTATACTGTTCATAATGCACATATCCTTATATTTTTCTTTAATACTACTATTAATACACTGCACATATCTGTACATACTGTACATACCTGTTTATACTGTTCATATGGCATTCCATATTTATTCTGCTATTTACTCTAATGTTACTGTTAATACGTATACCTAGACTGCATTGCCTATACAGCTCATATGCTGCTTACACTGTTCATACTGCATCCTATTTATTCTGCTATAATGCTACTGCTAATTCATATACTGAACCAATACACTGCACTACTTATACTATACTGCACTATTATACTGCACTACCTGTATATACTGTACTTTTCTGCTTTTTTGCACTTCTGGTTAGACGCTGACTGCATTTCGTTGTCTCTGTACTTGTACTCTGCACAATGACAATAAAGTTGAGTCTAATCTAATCTAATCTAATCTAATCTATTGGCAGTACCAGCAGGGGTAGTAGCAGGGCTGGACAGAGACTGTGAGGGAGAGGAAAGGTAGAGTACACCAGGAGAGTATATTGTGATTGTGCATGTATCTATGTGATTGTAGGCATAAGCCACATTAGTCACACACGAGTTACACTAATAACACAGAGATATTAAGACGAACAAATCCATGTAATACCTCAACAGGCTTCCTAGTCACAAGGTTTGTTTTGGCTGCAGCACCAGAAGCCCCTCCAAATCGGGGTTTATGAAACTGAAGAGAAGAATGGCAAGTGAAATTGGTCAGAATAAAATGATGACAAAACAGTGCTTCGATAAAAATAGATGGATAACAATTGGCAAAATGTTATGGAAATATTTACCATTGACACAGTCAATGTAGGCCACAGAGGACTCTGCACAGGCTTGGCAGGGACTGAGGCTGTGGTCTCTGCAGGGGCCATGGCACGAGATGGAGCTGGACCCTGGATCATGGCAGCAGCAGGCACTGAGGCAGATATGGGTGCCAGGGGAACACTGGCTGGCTGCTGAAGACATACAGATACAACTGTATCAATTATCAATACTACTGATAATGGGATCCTTTTTCAGCATGACCAATAGTTACATCTGATGTCCCTTCATTACCTTCTGGGAGTGAAATCCACAGACACAGCTCTGGCCCACCAAACAGCAATGTCTGGCCGCGTATCTGCACTGGACATTTCTCAATCTGTAACCAAATGGTATGCTCAATGTCATGGCATATACAACATAGCTTATATCTGTTTAATCTGTTGGTGTATTTCACGGACAAAATGTACCTGCTGGTGAAAGGCGAAATCAAAGAAGCTGTTGTACGAGGTCCGTCTGAATGTGGTCTCCGAAGCATGTGCCGCACGCTTTACATTGTTTCTCCACCTCCTCTGTTTCCACTCCTACGGTCGTCCAAGCTGGGAAAGAAGCATGGCTGTGCGACAAGAATGAGATCCGAACCGACACATGCAGAGCACAATGGATTAGCAGTCCATCACCTTAACCACTCGGCCATCTTGTCCTAATCTCGTGTTGGCCCGGCAGCCCTTTCCACCGGATACATCCAGCCAGGACGTGAAGAAAGGCTTTTTAAGAGTGGAATTTTGCTGCTACCTGGGGAAACATCTGTTGAACCATAGGACTTTCACTTGGTGGACCCAGCTTGTGAAAGGTTTCGTCCAGGATTTGAACCCAGGACCTCTCACACCCAAAGCGAGAATCATACCACTAGACCAACGAACCGTCTGACAACACCTTGCCCGTCCACCGCAACGGAGCCTCAGGTTGTGGGAAGTGTCCGCACTGTCTGCATAAAAAAAGGACTATCTCATTCGCGTACGCAACGCTGGCAAGGTGACCCATCTGCTGAAGCGGCGACCCAAGACACTTTGATGGAGTCGTCCGAGCTGGTGAAAGGCTAAATAAGAGGGCTCGTCCGGGATTTGAACCAGGGACCTCTCGCACCCTAAGCGAGAATCATACCCCTAGACCAACGAGCCACCTACTAATGGATGCCCCTCCCCCGCAATGGAGCCTCAGGCTGGGGGATGTGTCCGCGTGACAGGCGGGATACTCACCACTATACTAACGAGGAGCTGTTTACCCTGAAATTCCACACATTTCAAAAAGATATTGTTTTGAGAATTAAAAAGAGAAAAAAAATACCTTGACTGACTGAAGGGATTCTTTCGGATTACCTTGACTTCATAGGTGAGCTCAGTGGATCACATTCTTCCAGCCAAGGGTTACATGGTGTAATGGTTAGCACTCAGGACTCTGAATCCTGCAATCTGAGTTCAAATCTCAGTGGAACCTGTGGACATGTCATGTTTCCTTAAAAAGACAGTATCTGTGCAGGTCCATAAGTGTTTTGCCCGATTGGAGGGTTTGACAAGGTATCCATCGCCACAGGACCAACTCCATCCAGTGAAGGGTTCCATTCTGTAATGGTTGAGCAAGGTTCCATGGTGTAATGGTTAGCACTTTGGACTTTGAATCCAGTGATCTGAGTTCAAATCTCAGTGGAATCTGTGGACATATCATGTTTCTTTAAAAGAACAGTATCTGTGCAGGTCCAAGAGTGTTTTGCCTGATTGGAGGGTTTCTCATAACCATGACAAGGTATCCATTGCCACAAGAACAACTCCACTCTGGTGGGACTTGAACCCACAACCTTTGCTTCCCTACCACTGAGAAGCCTAGAAGTCCAATGTGCTATCTGCGCTAAAAATAATAATGAAGCAGAGCTTGAAGATGGATTTTGCTCTGAGTGCAAGCAGAACTGTAAGGCACCGCTGGGATTCGAACCCAGGATCTCCTGTTTACTAGACAGGCACTTTGACCAACTAAGCCACAGCGCCTGCACAGAGTCTTCACAACCCATTTGTCAGTAAACTTGCAAATCCAAATCAGATTCGATGGGGGAAGGCCATCCTGGCGAACCAGAGACGATTTGACAGTGGGGAGAGTATCAAAAACTTTGTATCGAGAACTTTGTGCAATGGTGCAAACTCAACCACCTACAACTCAACACTACAAAGACCAAGGAGATGGTGGTGGATTTCCGTAGGTCTAAGCCCTCTCTGCTACCAGTCTCCATTGAGGGAGTCAATGTGGAGATGGTCAGCACATACAAGTATCTGGGGGTCCACTTGGACAATAAACTGGACTGGTCAGCCAACACTGATGCGATTTACAAGAAGGGACAGAGCCGGCTGTACTTCCTGAGGAGGCTGCGGTCCTTCAATGTCTGCAGCAAACTCCTAGGGATGTTTTACCAGTCTGTGGTCGCCAGCGTTCTCTTCTATGCAGTGGTGTGCTGGGGAGGAAGCACTAAGAAGAGGGATGCCGGGCGACTGGACAGGCTGGTAAGGAAAGCTGGCTCTGTTGTGGGAGCTGAACTGGAGAGCATCACTTCAGTAATGGAAAAAAGAACTCTGAGCAAACTGCTCACCATCATGGACAATGAAGGTCACCCACTGTACCACACCATCATCCAGCAGAAGAGCTTGATCAGCTGGAGGCTACGAGCACTGACAAGCAAAACTGACAGACTGACTAAATCATTTGTCCCCAGAGCCATACAACTCTACAATAGGTCAATCAAGGGCAACGAGATGGACTTCTCTGCATAACCTCCACCCTCTGTATCATATCACTATCATGTATCATGTCACTGTTTCACCTCATTATCTACAATGTTTACTAGCTATGCTAGGTCTCATACACAGCCCCTACCTCCCTCCACCAGCCTGGACTAAATGCACTTTAAAATAGTCCATATTTATGTAGCCCGTATTTAGTTTTTAGTATTTAATGCTATAATTGCACTGTCTGCCTTACCTTTTTGCACCTCACCTAACTGCAAAGACATTTACAACTGCACCTCGTCTGTATAAAATGCTGCTAATGTTGTATGTTGTATGTGTATGTTATGTGTGATACCCCTATGTCTGTATGCTACTTGGAACCTGAATTTCCCCCTGGGATAAATAAAGTTTCTATCTATTTATCTATCATCTAAAATCAGGACGTCCCTGGGTGGGATCGAACCACCAGCCTTCCGGTTAACAGCCGAACGCGCTAACCAATTGCGCCAC
>NC_139676.1:930473-950473 GCF_951799395.1 Argentina silus | reverse complement strand
ATTTACAACTGCACCTCGTCTGTATAAAATGCTGCTAATGTTGTATGTTGTATGTGTATGTTATGTGTGATACCCCTATGTCTGTATGCTACTTGGAACCTGAATTTCCCCCTGGGATAAATAAAGTTTCTATCTATTTATCTATCATCTAAAATCAGGACGTCCCTGGGTGGGATCGAACCACCAGCCTTCCGGTTAACAGCCGAACGCGCTAACCAATTGCGCCACAGAGACCTGCAGAAGTTGCCTATCAATGGCAAAACATTTTTTTAGAACAACGGCAGCAAAAGGAAAGAAGACGATAAGGCTGTTTCAAAATAAACCCTGCCAGAGGTCATCTGTACAGTGGAACCTCGAGATACGAATTTAATTCGTTCCGAGACTTCCTTCGTAAGTCAAAACATTCGTATCTCAATTTTTTTTTTAAAAGGGATCGTGTGCAGGCGGCTGCCAGTTCTCGCGCACAGCTGCCACTTCTCGCGAAAAAAAAAGTTTCGTATCTCAAATTTTCATTCGTATCTCAGAGCACAAATTTTACGAAATTTCTATTCGTAACCCAAAACATTCGTATATTGGGGCATTCGTATCTCGAGGTTCCACTGTATTAAGAAGCAAACCCACAACCTTTGAATCCCTACCACTGAGAAGCCTAGAAGTCCAATGCGCTATCCATTGCGCCACAGAGCCTGAGTGAAAGTGGGAATGTAATCTCTCCCCTGTAACCAAAAAGTCTAAAACTGTTAAAAATAATAATAAAGCAGTGCTTGAAGATGGATTTTGCTGTGAGTGCAAGCAGAAATCTGATGCACTGCTGGGATTCGAACCCAGGATCTCCTGTTTAGAAGAAGGCTGTTTCAAAATAAACCCTGCCAGAGGTCACCTGTATGAAGAAGCAAACAGAATCAAGCGACTCTGGTGGGACTCGAACCCACGGTCGTCCAAGCTGACAAAGAAGCATGGCTGTGCGACGAGGATGGGATTCGAACCCACGCGTGCAGAGCACAATGGATTAGCAGTCCATCGCCTTAACCACTCGGCCACCTCGTCCTACGCTCCCGTTGGCCCGGTAGCCCTTTCCACCGGATACTTAAAGCCAGGACGTGAGGAAAGGCTTTTTAACAGTGGAATTTTGCTGCTACCTGGGGAAACATTTGTTGAACCTTTGAGCGAAAGGACTTTCATTTGGTGGACCCAGCTTGTGAAAGGTTTCATCAAAGGGGTCGTCCGGGATTTGAATCCAGGACCTCTCACACCCAAAGCGAGAATCATACCACTAGACCAACGAACCGTCTGACAACACCTTGCCCCTCCACCGCAACGGAGCCTCAGGTTGTGGGAAGTGTCCGCGCTGTCTGCATAAAAGATTGACTATTTCATTCGGGTACGCCACATTGGCAAGGTGACCCATCTGCTGAAGCGGCGACCCAAGACACTTTGATGGAGTCGTCCGAGCTGGTGAAAGGCTAAATAAGAGGGCTCGTCCGGGATTTGAACCCGGGACCTCTCGCACCCTAAGCGAGAATCATACCCCTAGACCAACGAGCCACCAACTAATGGATGCCCCTCCCCCTGCAATGGAGCCTCAGGCTGGGGGATGTGTCCGCGTGACAGGCGGAATACTCACCACTATACTAACGAGGAGCTGTTTACCCTAAAATTCCACACATTTCAAAAAGATATTGTTTTGAGAATTAAAAAGAGAAAAAAAATACCTTGACTGACTGAAGGGATTCTTTCGGATTACCTTGATTTCATAGGTGAGCTCAGTGGATCACATTCTTCCAGCCAAGGGTTCCATGGCGTAATGGTTAGCACTCAGGACTCTGAATCCTGCCATCTGAGTTCAAATCTCAGTGGAACCTGTGGACATGTCATGTTTCCTTAAAAAGACAGTATCTGTGCAGGTCCATAAGTGTTTTGCCTGATTGGAGGGTTTCTCATAACCATGACAAGGTATCCATTGCCACAAGAACAACTCCACTCTGGTGGGACTTGAACCCACAACCTTTGCTTCCCTACCACTGAGAAGCCTAGAAGTCCAATGTGCTAAAACTGTAGCAGAGCTTGAAGATGGATTTTGCTCTGAGTGCAAGCAGAACTGTAAGGCACCGCTGGGATTCGAACCCAGGATCTCCTGTTTACTAGACAGGCACTTTGACCAACTAAGCCACAGCGCCTGCACAGAGTCTTCACAACCCATTTGTCAGTAAACTTGCAAATCCAAATCAGATTCGATGGGGGAAGGCCATCCTGGCGAACCAGAGACGATTTGACAGTGGGGAGAGTATCAAAAACTTTGTATCGAGAACTTTGTGCAATGGTGCAAACTCAACCACCTACAACTCAACACTACAAAGACCAAGGAGATGGTGGTGGATTTCCGTAGGTCTAAGCCCTCTCTGCTACCAGTCTCCATTGAGGGAGTCAATGTGGAGATGGTCAGCACATACAAGTATCTGGGGGTCCACTTGGACAATAAACTGGACTGGTCAGCCAACACTGATGCGATTTACAAGAAGGGACAGAGCCGGCTGTACTTCCTGAGGAGGCTGCGGTCCTTCAATGTCTGCAGCAAACTCCTAGGGATGTTTTACCAGTCTGTGGTCGCCAGCGTTCTCTTCTATGCAGTGGTGTGCTGGGGAGGAAGCACTAAGAAGAGGGATGCCGGGCGACTGGACAGGCTGGTAAGGAAAGCTGGCTCTGTTGTGGGAGCTGAACTGGAGAGCATCACTTCAGTAATGGAAAAAAGAACTCTGAGCAAACTGCTCACCATCATGGACAATGAAGGTCACCCACTGTACCACACCATCATCCAGCAGAAGAGCTTGATCAGCTGGAGGCTACGAGCACTGACAAGCAAAACTGACAGACTGACTAAATCATTTGTCCCCAGAGCCATACAACTCTACAATAGGTCAATCAAGGGCAACGAGATGGACTTCTCTGCATAACCTCCACCCTCTGTATCATATCACTATCATGTATCATGTCACTGTTTCACCTCATTATCTACAATGTTTACTAGCTATGCTAGGTCTCATACACAGCCCCTACCTCCCTCCACCAGCCTGGACTAAATGCACTTTAAAATAGTCCATATTTATGTAGCCCGTATTTAGTTTTTAGTATTTAATGCTATAATTGCACTGTCTGCCTTACCTTTTTGCACCTCACCTAACTGCAAAGACATTTACAACTGCACCTCGTCTGTATAAAATGCTGCTAATGTTGTATGTTGTATGTGTATGTTATGTGTGATACCCCTATGTCTGTATGCTACTTGGAACCTGAATTTCCCCCTGGGATAAATAAAGTTTCTATCTATTTATCTATCATCTAAAATCAGGATGTCCCTGGGTGGGATCGAACCACCAGCCTTCCGGTTAACAGCCGAACGCGCTAACCAATTGCGCCACAGAGACCTGCAGAAGTTGCCTCTCAATGGCAAAACATTTTTTTAGAACAACGGCAGCAAAAGGAAAGAAGACGATAAGGCTGTTTCAAAATAAACCCTGCCAGAGGTCATCTGTACAGTGGAACCTCGAGATACGAATTTAATCCGTTCCGAGACTTCCTTCGTAAGTCAAAACATTCGTATCTCAATTTTTTTTTAAAAAGGGTTCATGTGCAAGTTAGGTGTCCTTTTCGGTTCGAACCCCGCCTCTGCCTTCTATGTTGAAACCGGATACTGAAAGCCAGGACGTGAGGAAAGGCTTTTTAACAGTGGAATTTTGCTGCTACCTGGGGAAACAGTTGTTGAACCTTTGAGCCAAAGGACTTTCATTTGGTGGACCCAGCTTGTGAAAGGTTTCGTCAAAGGGCTCGTCCGGGATTTGAACCCAGGACCTCTCACACCCAAAGCGAGAATCATACCACTAGACCAACGAACCGTCTGACAACACCTTGCCCCTCCACCGCAACGGAGCCTCAGGTTGTGGGAAGTGTCCGCACTGTCTGCATAAAGCAGGGAGTTTACTTTCACTGTGTTTGCATTGTTGTAACGTTTTTCTCGCCCCCTCCCTCCCTCCCTTTTTTACTGAGTAATCCAGCCCATGAAATATTTTCATTGGCAACGCTGGCAAGGTGATCCATCTGCTGAATCGGCGACCCAAGACACTTTGATTGAGTCGTTCGAGCTGATGAAAGGCTAAATCAGAGGGCTCGTCCGGGATTTGAACCAGGGACCTCTCGCACCCGAAGCGAGAATCATACCCCTAGACCAACGAGCCACCTACTACTGGATACCCGTCCCCCGCAATGGAGCCTCAGGTTGGGGGATGTGTCCGCCCTGTCGGCAAAAAGCAGGGAGTTTACTTTCACTGTGTTTGCATTGTTGTAACGTTTTTCTCGCCCCCCCCCCCCCCCTCCCTTTTTTACTGAGTAATCCAGCCCATGAAATAAAAATGACAACAAAGACCCTGCAAAATGTTGAAATGGTGAGTCCTGAAGTGCATATGAATGTGGTGGTCGTGAATGGTCTCATAAGCGCATTGGTGGTATAGTGGTGAGCATAGCTGCCTTCCAAGCAGTTGACCCGGGTTCGATTCCTGGCCAATGCAAGTTTGGTGTCCTTTTCCCGATGGGCCCATGCCTGCGTATCCTAAGGCGCAAGAATGACACTTCAGTCTCGTTGAAAGCGTCGGTTCGAACCCCGCCTAGGTTGAAGCTGTCTCCGTGCTCAAAGAAGCTGTTGGACGACGTCCGTCTGAATGTGGTCTCCGAAGGCTGTGCCGCACGCTTTCCATTGCTTCTCCACCTCCTCTGTTTCCACGCTCACGGTCGTCCAAGCTGACAAAGAAGCATGGCTGTGTGACGAGGATGGGATTCAAAGCCACGCGTGCAGAGCACAATGGATTATCGCATTGGTGGTATAATGGTGAGTATAGCTGCCTTCCACGCAGTTGACCCGGGTTTAATTCCCGGCCAATGCAAGTTAGGTGTCCTTTTCGGTTCGAACCCCGCCTCTGCCTTCTATGTTGAAGCTGTCTCCGTTCTCAAAAAAGCTTTTGGACGATGTCCCGTCTGAATGTGGCCTCCGAAGGAAGTGCCGCATGCTTTGCATTGTTTCTCCACCGCCGCCGTCTTCTCTGTTTCCACGCCCACGGTCATCCAAGCGGAAAAAGAAGCAAGGCTGTGCAAAGAGGATGGGATTCGAACCAACGCATACAGAGCACAATGGAGTAACAGTCCATCGCCTTAACCACTCGCGCCAAAGCTGGGGAACAATAGTCTGTTAAGGGGGGGGGAAGGAGAAAAAAGAGGGAAAATAAAGAGAGAGAGAGAAATTGAGGCTTCTTTTCCATTATCTATTAGTTTATTTGTCAGTATGTATTCTAACGATTAAAGAAAAATAAAAAATTTCAAAAAAAAGTGCTCTGGTGTTGGGGCCAGGTTGTAAATGAGCCCTGGTACCGGTGGGTCATACCAGAGCTTCAAGTTTGGCCGCAGCCTCTGGTTCTCCCACAGAGTGGATGATCATCGCTGGTCTTGCTGTGGAATGGTCTTCTTCATCTCTGCCGGCAGCCAGAATGAATCGGGCGCCTGAACGAGAAAGGCAGGGGCAGCAGGACAATAGAGAGGACCAAGAGGGGCAGCAGGACCAAGCAGAGGACCAAGAGGGGCAGCAGGACCAAGGAGAGGACAAGGAGGGGCAGCAGGACCAAGGAGAGGACCAGGAGGCGCAGCAGGACCAGTAGTAGGGAAAACACCCACATCGGACTCATCCTGAAAAAAAAGAAAAGAAGCCAAACTCAGTGAATTACACATGCAATAATAATATCAAAGTTATTTAACACACACACACACTCACACACACACACACAGACACACACACACACACACACACACACACACACACAAACATAAACACAAGTAAAAAAGAGAGCACTTACAGAGGCACTTGCAGGGCTGGCAGTAGCCTGAGAGGTAGAGGTGGTCCTCACAGACGCCGTAGCAGAGGGGGATGGAGGCAGAGAGAAAGGGGAGATGGTCCTAATATAGGTGGAGGCAGGGCTGGAGGGGGACATGGGTAGTACAGGGGAAGGGGTCCTCAAAGAGGCCATAGCAGGGCTGGACAGGGACTTGGGTACAGGGGAAGGGGTCCTCATGGAGGCCGTAGCAGGGCTGGACAGGGACTTGGGAACAGAGGAGGGGGTCCTCATGGAGTACCAGCAGAGGTAGTAGCAGGGCTGGACAGAGACTGTGAGGGAGAGGAAAGGTAGAGTACACCAGGAGACTATATTGTGATTGTTAGGTTGATTGATATTGTGATTGTGCATGTACCTATGTGATTGTAGACATAAGCCACATTAGTCACACGAGTTACACTAATAACACAGAGACATTAAGACGAACAAATCCATGTAATACCTCAACTGGCTACCTAGCCACAAGGTTTGGTTTGGCTGCAGCACCAGAAGCCCCTCCAAACCAGGATTTATAAAACTAAAGAGAAGAATGGCAAGTGAAATTGGTCAGAATAAAATGATGACAAAACAGTGCTGCGATAAAATGGATGGATAACGTTTGGCAAAATGTTATGGAAATATTTACCATTGACACAGTCAATGTAGGCCGCAGAGGACTCTGCACAGGCTTGGCAGGGACTGAGGCTGTGGTCTCTGCAGGGGGCGTGGCACGAGGTGGAACTGGACCCTGGACCGTGGCAGCAACAGGCACTGAGGCAGATGTGGGTGCCGGTGGAACACTGGCTGGCTGCTGAAGACATACAGATACAACAAGTATCAATACTACTGATATTTCAGCATGACAAATAGTTACATCTGATGTCCCTTCATTACCTTCTGGGAGTGAAATCCACAGACACAACTCTGGCCCACCAAACAACGATGTCTGGCCGCGGGTCTGCACTGGATATTTCTCAATCTGTAACCACATGGTATGCTCAATGTCATGGCATATACAACCTAGCCTATATCTGTTTAATCTGTTGGTGTATTTCACAGACAAAATTTACCTTCTGGTAGAGAGCATACCACCTATTCTGACTGGGGGCTGGCCTGTCCCCTACATCAGAGGGCCAAACCCCAGTGGTGGCAGAGGTCTTGAGGCGAGACAGCCACTCACTGTCCTGTCCCCCATGGCCCTGTGCTTCTTGGTCACCATCTGAGGCCAATAAGAGGAAGAATGTCAATCTAACTGTCAAAGTCTGTCATGGGACTAGGAGCAATACATCTAACTGTGAAATTCTGTCATGGGACTAGGAGCAATATTTTATAATCAATCAAATCTGTCTACCTGTCATCAATCATAAGCTTTTATCGCCATACACTTCATTGTCAATAAAAATGGTTATGAATCAAATCAATTGTGGGGGGACATGCAGCGTTCGGCCTGTAGAGGGAGCTACAGGACCGTGGCAAGGGTTACGGAAGCGAGGCTTCGTTGCGCACCTGTTGCGAATGAAGCCTCGTTAACGAAATGGTTTAAGATGTGTGTGCCTCTGCTTTGGGGGAGAAAAGGGCTGAAAAGCTATGACTGAAAAGTCGACCAGGACCGAAAGAACGAAAAAAAGAAGGAACATTGTAAATAAACAGGGTTTTCCCTTATCACCACCTAATCCGCCTCCTTTGCCCCTCGTTGGGAGCCACTGTAACAAAGGTCCTAAACACAGAGGCGGATTCGGT
The DNA here is from genome assembly GCF_951799395.1 of Argentina silus. Classification (NCBI taxonomy): domain Eukaryota; kingdom Metazoa; phylum Chordata; class Actinopteri; order Argentiniformes; family Argentinidae; genus Argentina; species Argentina silus. The sequence goes on along the minus strand of NC_139676.1, from coordinate 942,827 downwards.
GGTGGTGATAAGGGAAAACCCTGTTTATTTACAATGTTCCTTCTTTTAATCGTTCTTTCGGTCCTGGTCAACCTTTCAGTCACTCACCTTCAACATGCAGATGCGCCTGACTAATCAGTGCGATGAAGCCCGCTTCGGTTCTCTTGACATTCACTCCACACCAGTATGGCCCAGCATCCTGTTCAGACAGGTCAGTGATGGTCACAGTTTAGACTCCGTCATTCTTGTTGTCAGACAATGAGAATCTCCCTAGTGTCTGTTTACCATCATATGTAACAGAAATATTCATAATATACGCACAGGGTCCTTGCTGCACCAGGAGATTAACCTGCCTCCTCGCATTCCTCTGGCTGCTGAGTCCCTTCCTCCGGGCAATGTCCGCCCTGCTGTTGCTCCTCAACCACCCGGAGTTGAACACTCCTACCACCTGCCATAGAGCACAGCAGGGAAGGCTCGGACAAAGTGGAGGGCCACTGCAACAGCGGCTGCAGCACCACCCGCAGTGAGGCCCAGGCTGGAAGCCCAGAGGCAGCTGTTTCCTCTCCCTACCGCTAATGGCCCGTCCCAGGTGTTTGGAGCCCCTGGAAACCCAATGTGGACCAGCAGTTCACTTTTTACTTTCCCTCCCACCACTTTTTACACTTCCCTCCCACTACTTTCCCTAACCCTAACCCCTACCCGCCTTGTGTTTGCTGTCCCTCCTGTCATTTATCCAACCCCATTTGCTCCACCTGCCCCTCATCTGGCTGCCCCGAAGGTCCGCAAACGGACTGGAGAGGCCAACTCCTGCAGGAAGTGTGGGCAGCACAGGACTGGAGAAGGTTGGAGAAGATGAAGAAATAGCTTCTTCTTCTCTTTGTAAAAAGTTATTTATTCAACCTCAGGGTTTTTAAGAGTTTAACTTGTTTATTTGTGTGTGAGTGTGTGGATGTGTGTGTTTTTTGTGATTATTTCAATAAAAAATGTTCTATTTTTAAATATGAATCTTTTATCTGAGTTTAATTCGATCAATTCGACACATTCATAATAGCGAGTGATGCAGTCCACAAGAGAAACAAACAGAGGTCTGATCATTTTAGAACTGATCATTTCAGATGCATGAACAAAGTTACACACACACAGGCCCAGAGCACAATTATTAAAACATCATTAAAACAATAGCAAGTGTCCATAAACTTGTGTTTGTTATGCCACAAGAAGCAAAATATTGGCTCAAGGGATCTTGAATTTACACAAAACAACACTTGGGAGACTTTGCCCATTTTTATTGCTGGCGCTGGTAGGATTCGAAACGGTGACTTTGGGATCCACTCTTTCCCCCCATTGAAAAACGGAAAAGGCGATCTTTTTTTTTTCTTTAATCGTTTAGAATACATACTGACAAATAAACTAGTAGATAATGAAAAAAAGCCTACATTTCTCTCTCTTTTTCTTATCCTTTTTCTTCCTCCCCCTTCTTCCCCTTTTTCGCAACTTCTCCCCCCCCCTCAACAAACTATTGTTCCCCAGTTTTGGCGCGAGTGGTTAAGGCATTGGACTAAAACTCCAATCGGGTCTCCCTGCGTAGGTTCAAACCCTGCTCACAGCACAGAGACAACAATATCCCTCTTTCTTTACAAGATGTCGGCCCACCTTTGGAAACCTGACATTCAGAAAAAATTTGTGAATACCTGAAAAGTTGTTGCAGGTGTAAGTATTGTAATAATAATAATAATAATAATAATAAGTATGAGCAATAACAATAGTTGGACTACCTCTAAACGTTAGTTAGAGAACCACTAAATATTTGTTGCTAAAACAACACAGCACAAGTCCAAAATGCATGTAGGTGACTAGCAAGCTAGCTAGTTCAAGCTAAAGCTAAGAATGCTTCCACTGCTACCACCAAAAGGACTAATGCTAATACCACCACACAGGTACATATTGTGACGGCCGCCGGGGTGTGCGGGCGCGTCACGGACCCAAACACAGTGTAAGCAGAGAGATCCACACCAGAATTACAGTCAAAAATATTTATTCGATTAGCGGGGAGAGGGAAATGATAGAGAGAGGGTGGGGTTGAGAAGGCATCGTGTCGTGCACGGGCCCCGCAGGAGATCCGTCGTCGGGAAGATAGCAGGGGGTTTCGGTACACGGTGGGTGGTCCTCTTACGTTCCAGGTCGGGGCGGCAGCAGGGTAGTCAGACAGGCGAAGGTTGGCAACGTAGCGGGCTCTCGGACGGTCTCGGGGTCGGGCTTCAAAGGGGGCTCTCATATGGTCAGGGATCGTACACAGGTCGACGGTGACTTGGCTTACTCTGGCTCTCATACACTACTCCGTGGTTCGCCTTAGCAACTCCTCCTCTCTGGGTGCTCCGTGGGCTCCTTTTGTCCCGTCTCTGCTGCTCCTGCTGATGCCCTTCACCTGTGCCTTGATGGGCAGGAACTCCATGTATGGGCATACGGTGCTTATCTCCACGGGTTGCAGCTGTGGCCCCTTGGGGCGCAGGAACTCCATACATGGTCCTGCCAACGACAACACGGGGCAAGAGAGGGACAGCAGAAACAGCAGAGACAAAGCGAGGCGAGATATACACTCCACTTACCACCGTCCCACACTCGCGCATGGGCTTAGGCACGGGGCGGGCGCCACAATATGTTGACTATGTGTCTACTGTAAAATGTTAAAATTAAACGTTAAAATTAAACTAACCCGCTTCGAAGTCGACGTTCTCTCAACAATCGGTTACAAAAAAAAAACATGAACAACAACCTGACATAGAAACGACAGTCCGTAGTCGACACTGTGAAAACGTGGTCGTTTATTTGAAGGAGAAGACAAACTACTTCTTACTTTTAGCTATTTATTTATATGTCAGAATTCTAGGCTTGTACAAGGACCACTTTTGGAGAAGAAAATCACAGTCAGCAAGCTGTTAATCTGTAACCAACCCTCCAAAAATGGATGCATTCAAACAGTCAAACAAAGCATTTACAGTAAACAAAGTGATTGTGATTGGCTATTTGGTTGGGGAGGAACCGTGGTTTAGACTTGGCATCCCTTGTTGTTCACGGGCTGGTCACACCATTCGTCCCATCTGCGGAGTCAGCACCCTGTTAGAGATAAGATACCTACTCTGGTATGTCCTCCCTAGCCTGGTACTTTTCCACTTTTGCTCTTTGTATATGTATCACTTTTGCTCTCCATGTATTAATCCAACGTACTATGGGACTAATGCTTGATTCATCCCATTTATCAACAGACCATCACATTAGTAAATTTAGCACACTGCAGTAATGTATTTTTATTATAGCAATAATAAACTGTTTTTATAAAAAATTATTTCTAACAACGCATTCCGCATCCAATAGTGAAAAACACCCGAGACATGTTTCAGTACCTTTCGTTGCTAATGCTCATGGCTTAGTTATGCTAATGCTCATGGCTTAGTTATGCTAGCTCTCAGAAAACCAGCGGGGTCTCGTCAATGTAAACATCAACAGAAGTGTGTTGCTGTGTAGCGCCGGATCAACCATTCCATAGAATGCTGCTCATGTTCTATTTCTCGAGGTCACATGGTAACGCATTTTTGAAAAGTCTTTATGATACATCTATGATTATTATTAATTATTTTCAAAACTGTGTGTTGCGATGCAACCTTTCAATATAGAACATTAGCAACATTCTATGGAATGTTCAATCCGCTCCAGATAACAACAAACTTCAGTTGATGTTTATATCGACACAAACCAGCTGATTTTCAGAGCAAAACGGGCTGAAAAATGCCTGTTTTTCAGGTTTGGACTGCTGCCTGCCGTTTTTACGTCCGTGTTTTCTTTTTTGTTGGGTTCGCGATCGTGCAGAGGGAAGCGACGGCAGCGACTTCGGAGAGGGTATGTGACGATAATTGGACCATATCTGAAAGATAGTTAGACAATACACTCGATATGTGTTGCTAAAACAACACAGCACAAGTCGAACATGCACGTAGGTGACGAGCAAGCGAGCTAGTTCAAGCTAAAGCTAACAATGCTACCACCGTTGCTACTGACGGGCTAACAGTCATGCCATTACACAGATGCATTTGTTGACTATGTGTCTACTGTAAAATGTAATTGAACGTGACATACCTGCTTCGAAGTCGCTGTCCTCTCAAAAAGGAAACAGGAACAACAACCTGTCGTAGAAATGGCAGTCCGCAGTCCACGCACTCCCGCAGCCAAACCTGAAAAACACCGAGGCGTTTCTCAGTACCTTTCGTTGCTAATGCTAATGGCGTAGTAATGCTAGCGCTCAGACCAGCTGGATCTAGTCAATGTCAACATCATCAGAGGTGTGTTGCTGCGTAGTGCTGGATCAAACATAGAATGCTGCTCATGTTCTATTTCTAGAGGTCACATGGTAAAGTGTTCATGATACGTGTCATGTATGATTATTACTCATTATTTTCAAAACTGTGTGTTGCTATGCATCCTTTCAATGTAGAACATCAGCAACATTCTATGGAATGTTCAATCCGCTTTAGATAACAACAAACTTCAGTTGAGAGTTAGCATAAGCGAAAGGCACTGAAAAATGCCTCGGTGTTTTTCAGGTTTGACTGCGAGAGTGCGTGGACTGCGGCCTGCCGTCTCTATGACAGGTTGTTGTTCGTGTCTTCTTTTTTTGCAGGGTTCGAGATCGTGAAGAGGGAAGTGACCAGCGACTTCGAAAACGGTATGTGGCATTTAATTACATTTTGCAGTAGACACATATCGGAACACATTGTTTGTGCAATGATTATTTTGCGAGAAGCAATGGTAGCATTGTTAGCTGCTAGATGGCTAAGTAACCCGTTGACAGTTTCTAAGAGTTAGCTCGCCCGATTTAAGCCTTTAGCTTGAACTAGCAAGCTTGCTAGCCAGCTCCATGCATTTTGCCAAGGAATGTACAGTTTTGCCTTGCGCTATGTTATTTCGTATTCTAGCAACACATATTCAGTGGTGCAATGTCATTATTGTCCTTAGAGAGGACTGATCCATGAGGACATTTACATTACATTTATGGCATTTAGCAGACGCCTTTATCCAAAGTGACTCACAACAAATACATTTGTCTAAGTAAGTGAATCATCTATCCATCAGTCATCATAAGATAAAGTAATCAATGCTCGGACCAGTGGCCATAGGCAGTCACAATGCTAGAAGAAGGACATTTTTATTATTATCAGGAGAGAAACTTGTCGGAGGGACCGTTAAGATGTAGCCTGAAGAGATGGGTCTTCAATCTACTGCGGAAGATTGGTAGTGACTCTGCAGTCATGACAGCAGTAGGAAGCTCATTCTACCAGCGGGGCGCCAGGACAGTGAAAAGCCGTGACCAAAGGGGCGGCGGTGCCAGGCAGCCAGTCGTGGGTCTTGAATCTGATGAGAGCTGCTACCGGGAGCCAGTGAAGGGTGCGGAGGAGGGGAGTGACATGGGAGAATTTGGGGAGTTTGAACACCAGACTGGCGGCAGCGTTCTGGATGAGCTGTAGAGGCAATTCAATAGTCTCGCATCGATTACCTGTACCTGTATTAATACCTTCTTTTTAATATCATTGCTATTTTGTTCTAAATGTGTTTGTCTTTTGTTAGACATCATCTATGAGCTGGTTCAGTTTGGGGTGATGGTGGGGAGGCCCCTGGTGGTGGTTAGTACAGTTCTTTCACTGTGACTTTGTTGACAAGTCCATATGACTCTCTGCTCTCTCTCTTGTGTTTCCTGTTAGCAACCTGGTGGGTTTGTGGAGCGTCTGTACTCTCTTCTGCACTCCTGCCTGCCTGCCTGCCAGCAACATGGAATCAGAGGCTGAGAGATGGCTGGTGCAGCTGAAAGTACAGACAAGTTCTGATGTTGTTACTGTTCCTTCTCTCTAGCATTTAGCATCCAATCTATAGTTCAGTTTAAATGGATACTGTGAATTAGCAGTAACTCAGAGCCTTAACTCAGGGCGGGCTGATGATGCTTCTGGAGGTTCCCTGGTACTTCAAACCAGAGTCTCTGGTCATTGGAGTTTCCAGCCTCCTGGAGCACCACCTCCAGCTCCTCATGGAGTCCTCCTGAGGACACACACACACACACACAAGTAATTGTATTCTGACCATTATTTTTTCACTTCCCCCTCCCCTCTCTCTCTCTTTCTTTCTCTCTTAGGAATTCCATAGGGTCAGACCTCATCGGTCACCCCAAAGAATGGTATGAATAAGTATTCCAGTTAAAGTTTAAAAAATAACCTCACGTCTTCTTGTTATGTCTCTCCCCCGCCGCCCCCTGATCTGCAGGACCACAGGAGCCTCACTGATTTGTTACGGATGGGGGTTGTGCTTCCCAGTGCGTCCCCCTACTTGCCTCCCTCCGTCCGTCCACTGTGCCACCTCAATCACAAACTTATCACCAGCACCTGTGTGTAATTGTCACTCATGCAATATGTACCCTCACTTCCCTTCACTCCCGCTTCGTCTTCACCTTTGTTGGTTGCTTCGTGAGCGTAAGTCATATGAGTATACAAGTACTGTTTTGAGACTGTGATCTCCTCTTTGATTTCGAGCATTGAGTCCCTATTTTTGTGTCCTGTTTTGACTACTCATCCAAAGTAAAGATCCTTTTGTTTGGTACCGCTAACTACTTGTCCGCCTCTCTTTGTGTCTTTGCCACTTTACTTTCATCCTACAGATACTTAGAATATATATTTGCAAATAAATGAGTGATAGAGTAGCTCAAATGTATTTACTGTCTCTGTTTTCTTTTCTTTTGGTGACACTTCACACAAAGGGGTTTCCGTTATAATGGGTTCATAATTCAGTTTGCACATTATAAGCATGTGTTGCATTTATAAAGCATTAGTAACAGCGCAGCCACATATTTTCAAACTACTTTAATTGTCATTATCTACGAATGAATCATTAAAAGAGAATATCGTGACTATTTCTGTATTTTTGAAACCTCTTGTTTTGTGTCTGAATTGAATCAATGAATCAATGCGTAGTTAGTACAAATATAATCTATGAATCGAATCACTGTTTTATCTCATTCAGCCACGGAATCCCTAGTTTAACAGCATCAACTTTAGAAGCAGCATTACTGTTAAGTGTCACTTTCATTTTGTATAGTGTGCCCATGGCATTGGGCTGCATGGAATCCACACGCATACACACCACACGAAGGGCATGTGACAGGGACCCGTGTCTGCTTATTAGCGCTACGTTTAGAACTATAAACTGAGATAATACAAATTATCCTGTAACATCACTTTAATAGTCAATAAACTCATGAATCCTCATTACTCATAAATGCTTTGTTATTTCCTTTCAAACCCTTCCTGTAAGTCCCTATCACATGTCAAGAAGTAACTTACTGTAAGTAACGATAAAATGCTAAGGGTAGCTGTGATCGAAATAGAAAAATACCTTCCAGAAGAAAAACAAATGTGGTTCCCAATGCCTTTAGGATTCCTTCCTGTGAGACCATGGCCCTTTCACACGTGAAGAAGTAACTTAGAAAACGATGAGGTTAAGGCATAGGATTACTAATCCAATGGGGTCTCCCTGTGCAGCTTTGAACACTGCTTTCAGCGTAAACACAGCTGTGTCCCTATTTATGTACAAGATGTCGGCCCACCTTTGGAAACCTGATATAAAAAAATCGAGCTGCAATTGCAGGATGGTTAAGGGGTTTGCTGTAAAACCAAACATATTTCCCAATACCTTCGGCATTTCCTTTCAAACCCTTTGCCTGCAAGGCTGTGTCATTTTCATGTGTCAAAAAGTAATTTACAAAAGTGTAAGGAACAACAACATGCAGAGGGAAGCTGTGATGGCTGAGTGGTTAAGGTGTTAGACTTGAAATCCAATGGGGTTTCACCGCGCAGGTTTGAACCCTGCTCACAGCGCTGGGACAACAACGTCCCTCTTAAAGGACGACATGTTGGTCCACCTATGGAAAAATGAGTTGATGAGACGCAGTTGCATGATGGTTGAAGTGGAGGTGTAAAATGCAATTGTCTTTGGGACCTCCTTTCCTGTGTAGCCCATGGCCCTTTCAAATTTGGAGAAGTAACATAGAAACATTTAAACAACAATGAAAGGCTAAGGGCAGCTGTGATGACGGAGTGGTTAAGGATAAGGACCCGAAATCCAATGGGATTCCTTTGCTTTCTCAAAGTGTTGTTGCGCACGTATTTGTGTAATGTAAGTTGCATCCTCGTAACATGGCTTCTGTGAATTGATATTCAAAAGTCTCTATGTGAGGCTTCCTTAATAAGCAAACTCTGGTCCGTGTCTAGATCTTGAAAAGATTTTGTCTTTTCTACAGACCAGGCAGTGCAGAAGCCAGTATACCTGTGATGTCCGAGAGGTTTAGGCGTTGGACTTGAAATCCAATGGGGTCTTCCCGCGCAGGTTCGAACCCTTCTCACAGCGCACAGTTTACAAAATTGGATCTATGTGTTTAAACAGAACAAATTAAAGACCAGCAATGTTGCTTACTCAAATTGAAGTGTGTTGTTACACATGTATTTGTGTAAGGAGAGTTGCAAAAGAAGCCAAAATGTATCTATCTCCTTCGTTTTTCTCCTTTTTCTTCTTCCCCCTTCTTCCCCCCCCTTAACAGACTATTGTTCCCCAGCTTGATGCTAAGGGAAAATAAAGAGAGAGAGAGAAATTGAGGCTTCTTTTCCATTATTTACTAGTTTATTTATCAGTATGTATTCTAAACGATTAAAGAAAAAGAAAAAATATCGCCTTTTCCGTTTTTGAGTGGATCGGAAGGTCACCGGTTCGAATCCCACCAGCGCCAGAAATAAAAACAGGCAAAGTCTCCCAAAGTGTTGTTTTGTGTAAATTCAAGATCCCTTGAGCCAATATCTTGCTTCTTGTGACATTTCAAACAGAAGTTTAAAAACACTTGCTGTTGTTTTAATGATGTTTAATGACTATGCTATGGGCCTACAGGTCTGTTGCTCTATTCAAGTTGCGTGTGTAACTTTGTTTATGCATCTGAAATGATCAGACCTCTGTTTCTTTCTCTTATGGACTGCATCACTCGCTATTAGCAATGTGTCAAATTGATTGAATAAAACTCAGATAAAAGATTTATATTCGAAAATAGATTTTTTTTTATTGAAATAAACACAAAAATCCTGTGAGCTGCCTCCTACACACTGGACAGCACACCCTGACCTTCCAAAGATGGTAGGGCATCCACGCCAGGAGCCTGTGGGTGAAAAAGTGCTCTGGTGTTGGGGCCTGGTTATAAATGAGCACTGGTACCAGTGGCTTGTACCAGAGTTTTGAGTTTGGCCGCAGCCTCTGGTTCTCCCACAGGGTGGATGCAATCATCGTTGGTCTTGCTGTGGAATGGTCTTCTTCATCTCTGCCGGTAGCCTGTCCAGGGCAAACGATGCTTGCGTAAGGCACGCAGCATCGTCAAGGACATTTCTCACCCCAATCATAGACTGTTCACCCCACTCCCCTCCGGGAGGCGCTACAGGTCTCTCCGCACCCGAACCAGCAGGTTCAGAGGTAGCTTCTTCTCTGCGGCTGTCACCCTACTGAACTCGAACTCTGCACCTAGGTGATAACCTACCAACCCCTGCACCCCCCCCCCCCCCTGGACAATTGCAATTACAAACTGCTCTTACTCCATACCACTGCTCTTCTGTACATATCTGTCTATACTGTTCATAATCTGTCTATACTGTTCATAATTCACATATCCTTATATTTTTCTTTAATACTACTATTAATACACTGCACATATCTGTACATACTGCACATACCTGTTTATACTGTTCATACGGCATTCCATATTTATTCTGCTATTTACTCTAATGTTACTGTTAATACGTATACCTAGACTGCATTGCCTATACAGCTCATATGCTGCTTACACTGTTCATACTGCATCCTATTTATTCTGCTATAATGCTACTGCTAATTCATATACTGCTTACACTATACTGCACTATTATACTGCACTACCTGTATATACTGTTCACACTGCACTTTTCTGCTTTTTTGCACTTCTGGTTAGACGCTAACTGCATTTCGTTGTCTCTGTACTTGTTCTCTGCACAATGACAATAAAGTTGAGTCTAATCTAATCTAATCTAATCTAATCTAATCTACTGGCAGTACCAGCAGGGGTAGTAGCAGGGCTGGACAGAGACTGTGAGGGAGAGGAAAGGTAGAGTACACCAGGAGAGTATATTGTGATTGTGCATGTATCTATGTGATTGTAGGCATAAGCCACATTAGTCACACACGAGTTACACTAATAACACAGAGATATTAAGACGAACAAATCCATGTAATACCTCAACAGGCTTCCTAGTCACAAGGTTTGGTTTGGCTGCAGCACCAGAAGCCCCTCCAAATCGGGGTTTATGAAACTGAAGAGAAGAATGGCAAGTGAAATTGGTCAGAATAAAATGATGACAAAACAGTGCTTCGATAAAAATAGATGGATAACGTTTGGCAAAATGTTATGGAAATATTTACCATTGACCCAGTCAATGTAGGCCACAGAGGACTCTGCACAGGCTTGGCAGGGACTGAGGCTGTGGTCTCTGCAGGGGCCATGGCACGAGATGGAGCTGGACCCTGGATCATGGCAGCAGCAGGCACTGAGGCAGATATGGGTGCCAGGGGAACACTGGCTGGCTGCTGAAGACATACAGATACAACTGTATCAATTATCAATACTACTGATAATGGGATCCTTTTTCAGCATGACCAATAGTTACATCTGATGTCCCTTCATTACCTTCTGGGAGTGAAATCCACAGACACAGCTCTGGCCCACCAAACAGCAATGTCTGGCCGCGTGTCTGCACTGGACATTTCTCAATCTGTAACCAAATGGTATGCTCCATGTCATGGCATATACAACATAGCTTATATCTGTTTAATCTGTTGGTGTATTTCACGGACAAAATGTACCTGCTGGTGAAAGGCGAAATCAAAGAAGCTGTTGTACGAGGTCCGTCTGAATGTGGTCTCCGAAGCATGTGCCGCACGCTTTACATTGTTTCTCCACCTCCTCTGTTTCCACTCCTACGGTCGTCCAAGCTGGCAAAGAAGCATGGCTGTGCGACAAGAATGAGATCCGAACCGACGCGTGCAGAGCACAATGGATTAGCAGTCCATCGCCTTAACCACTCGGCCACCTTGTCCTAATCTCGTGTTGGCCCGGTAGCCCTTTCCACCGGATACATACAGCCAGGACGTGAAGCAAGGGTTTTTAACAGTGGAATTTTGCTGCTACCTGGGGAAACATCTGTTGAACCCTTGAGCCATAGGACTTTCACTTGGTGGACCCAGCTTGTGAAAGGTTTCGTCAAAGGGCTCGTCCGGGATTTGAACCCGGGACCTCTCACACCCAAAGCGTGGATCATACCACTAGACCAACGAACCGTCTGACAACACCTTGCCCGTCCATCGCAACAGAGCCTCAGGTTAGGGAAGTGTCCGCACTGTCTGCATAAAAAAAGGACTATCTCATTCGCGTATGCAACGCTGGCAAGGTGACCCATCTGCTGAAGCGGCGACCCAAGACACTTTGATGGAGTCGTCCGAGCTGGTGAAAGGCTAAATCAGAGGGCTCGTCCGGGATTTGAACCCGGGACCTCTCGCACCCTAAGCGAGAATCATACCCCTAGACCAACGAGCCACCTACTAATGGATGCCCCTCCCCCGCAATGGAGCCTCAGGCTGGGGGATGTGTCCGCGTGACAGGCGGGATACTCACCACTATACTAACGAGGAGCTGTTTACCCTGAAATTCCACACATTTCAAAAAGATATTGTTTTGAGAATTAAAAAGAGAAAAAAAATACCTTGACTGACTGAAGGGATTCTTTCGGATTACCTTGACTTCATAGGTGAGCTCAGTGGATCACATTCTTCCAGCCAAGGGTTCCATGGTGTGATGGTTAGCACTCAGGACTCTGAATCCTGCGATCTGAGTTCAAATCTCAGTGGAACCTGTGGACATGTCATGTTTCCTTAAAAAGACAGTATCTGTTCAGGTCCATAAGTGTTTTGCCCGATTGGAGGATTTGACAAGGTATCCATCGCCACAGGACCAACTCCATCCAGTGAAGGGATACATTCCGTAACGGTTGAGCAAGGTTCCATGGTGTAATGGTTAGCACTTTGGACTTTGAATCCGGTGATCCGAGTTCAAATCTTGGTGGAACCTCTGGCAACAGCCTGTTTCTTAAAAACACTGCCAAAAAATATAGAGGTTCAACCCGACAAAGACACGTTTGTTGTTTTTGTGCTCTGAAGTGAAAGGAATGCAAGAGACATTGTGCAGGTAAGAGAAATCCTTCTTCAGGCCATGAGATGCTAGGA
>NC_139676.1:845473-927973 GCF_951799395.1 Argentina silus | reverse complement strand
TGTGCTAAGAGGATGGGATTCGAACCAACGCATACAGAGCACAATGGAGTAACAGTCCATCGCCTTAACCACTCGCGCCAAAGCTGGGGAACAATAGTCTGTTAAGGGGGTGGGGGGAAGGAGAAAAAAGAGGGAAAATAAAGAGAGAGAGAGAAATTGAGGCTTCTTTTCCATTATCTATTAGTTTATTTGTCAGTATGTATTCTAACGATTAAAGAAAAATAGAAAATTTCGCCTTTTCCGCTTTTGAATGGGGGAAAGAGTGGATCCGAAGGTCACCGGTACGAATCCCACCAGCGCCAGAAATAAAAACAGGCAAATTTATAAAATGATCAGACCTCTGTTTCTTTCTCTTGTAGAACTCAGATAAAAAGATTTATATTTGAAATCAAAAAATATATACTTGCTGTTGTTTTAACAATGTTTAATGACTGTGCTTTTGGCCCACAGGTCTGTTACTCTATTCAAGTTGTGTGTGTAATTTTGTTTAAGCATCTGAAATGATATCAGTTATAAAATGATCAGACCTCTGTTTCTTTCTGTTATGGACTGCATCACTCGCTATTAGCAATGTGTCAAATTGATTGAATAAAACTCAGATAAAACATTTATATTTGAAAATTGAAAAAAGATTAGTGAAATAAACACAAAAAAAACCTGTGAGCTGCCTCCTACACACTGGGCAGCACACCCTGACCTTCCACAGATTGTAGGGCATCCACGCCAGGAGCCTGTGGGTGAAAAAGTGCTCTTGTGTTGGGGCCTGGTTGTAAATGAGCCCTGGTACCGGTGGCTCGTACCAGAGCTTCAAGTTTGGCCGCAGCCTCTGGTTCTCCCACAGAGTGGATGATCATCGCTGGTCTTGCTGTGGAATGGTCTTCTTCATCTCTGACGGCAGCCAGAATGAATCGGGCGCCTGAACGAGAAAGGCAGGGGCAGCAGGACAATAGAGAGGACCAAGAGGGGCAGCAGGACCAAGCAGAGGACCAAGAGGGGCAGCAGGACCAAGGAGAGGACAAGGAGGGGCAGCAGGACCAAGGAGAGGACCAGGAGGCGCAGCAGGACCAGTAGTAGGGAAAACACCCACATCGGACTCATCCTTAAAAAAAAGAAAAGAAGCCAAACTCAGTGAATTACACATGCAATAATAATATCAAAGTTATTTAACACACACACACACACACACTCACACTCACACTCACACTCACACTCACACACACACACACACACACACACACACACACACACACACACACACAAACATAAACACAGGTAAAAAAGAGAGCACTTACAGAGGCACTTGCAGGGCTGGCAGTAGCCTGAGAGGTAGAGGTGGTCCTCACAGACGCCGTAGCAGAGGGGGATGGAGGCAGAGAGAAAGGGGAGATGGTCCTAATATAGGTGGAGGCAGGGCTGGAGGGGACATGGGTAGTACAGGGGAAGGGGTCCTCAAAGAGGCCATAGCAGGGCTGGACAGGGACTTGGGAACAGAGGAGGGGGTCCTCATGGAGTACCAGCAGAGGTAGTAGCAGGGCTGGACAGAGACTGTGAGGGAGAGGAAAGGTAGAGTACACCAGGAGACTATATTGTGATTGTTAGGTTGATTGATATTGTGATTGTGCATGTACCTATGTGATTGTAGACATAAGCCACATTAGTCACACGAGTTACACTAATAACACAGAGACATTAAGACGAACAAATCCATGTAATACCTCAACTGGCTACCTAGCCACAAGGTTTGGTTTGGCTGCAGCACCAGAAGCCCCTCCAAACCAGGATTTATAAAACTAAAGAGAAGAATGGCAAGTGAAATTGGTCAGAATAAAATGATGACAAAACAGTGCTGCGATAAAATGGATGGATAACGTTTGGCAAAATGTTATGGAAATATTTACCATTGACACAGTCAATGTAGGCCGCAGAGGACTCTGCACAGGCTTGGCAGGGACTGAGGCTGTGGTCTCTGCAGGGGGCGTGGCACGAGGTGGAACTGGACCCTGGACCGTGGCAGCAACAGGCACTGAGGCAGATGTGGGTGCCGGTGGAACACTGGCTGGCTGCTGAAGACATACAGATACAACAAGTATCAATACTACTGATATTTCAGCATGACAAATAGTTACATCTGATGTCCCTTCATTACCTTCTGGGAGTGAAATCCACAGACACAACTCTGGCCCACCAAACAACGATGTCTGGCCGCGGGTCTGCACTGGATATTTCTCAATCTGTAACCACATGGTATGCTCAATGTCATGGCATATACAACCTAGCCTATATCTGTTTAATCTGTTGGTGTATTTCACAGACAAAATTTACCTTCTGGTAGAGAGCATACCACCTATTCTGACTGGGGGCTGGCCTGTCCCCTACATCAGAGGGCCAAACCCCAGTGGTGGCAGAGGTCTTGAGGCGAGACAGCCACTCACTGTCCTGTCCCCCATGGCCCTGTGCTTCTTGGTCACCATCTGAGGCCAACAAGAGGAAGAATGTCAATCTAACTGTCAAAGTCTGTCATGGGACTAGGAGCAATACATCTAACTGTGAAATTCTGTCATGGGACTAGGAGCAATATTTTATAATCAATCAAATCTGTCTACCTGTCATCAATCATAAGCTTTTATCGCCATACACTTCATTGTCAATAAAAATGGTTATGAATCAAATCAATTGTGGGGGGACATGCAGCGTTCGGCCTGTAGAGGGAGCTACAGGACCGTGGCAAGGGTTACGGAAGCGAGGCTTCGTTGCGCACCTGTTGCGAATGAAGCCTCGTTAACGAAATGGTTTAAGATGTGTGTGCCTCTGCTTTGGGGGAGAAAAGGGCTGAAAAGCTATGACTGAAAAGTCGACCAGGACCGAAAGAACGAAAAAAAGAAGGAACATTGTAAATAAACAGGGTTTTCCCTTATCACCACCGAATCCGCCTCCTTTGCCCCTCGTTGGGAGCCACTGTAACAAAGGTCCTAAACACAGAGGCGGATTCGGTGGTGGTGATAAGGGAAAACCCTGTTTATTTACAATGTTCCTTCTTTTAATCGTTCTTTCGTCCTGGTCAACCTTTCAGTCACTCACCTTCAACATGCAGATGCGCCTGACTAATCAGTGCGATGAAGCCCGCTTCGGTTCTCTTGACATTCACTCCACACCAGTATGGCCCAGCATCCTGTTCAGACAGGTCAGTGATGGTCACAGTTTAGACTCCGTCATTCTTGTTGTCAGACAATGAGAATCTCCCTAGTGTCTGTTTACCATCATATGTAACAGAAATATTCATAATATACGCACAGGGTCCTTGCTGCACCAGGAGATTAACCTGCCTCCTCGCATTCCTCTGGCTGCTGAGTCCCTTCCTCCGGGCAATGTCCGCCCTGCTGTTGCTCCTCAACCACCCGGAGTTGAACACTCCTACCACCTGCCACAGAGCACAGCAGGGAAGGCTC
The DNA here is from genome assembly GCF_951799395.1 of Argentina silus. NCBI lineage: Eukaryota > Metazoa > Chordata > Actinopteri > Argentiniformes > Argentinidae > Argentina > Argentina silus. Next base: position 924,527 of record NC_139676.1, on the reverse strand, counting down.
GGACAAAGTGGAGGGCCACTGCAACAGCGGCTGCAGCACCACCCGCAGTGAGGCCCAGGCTGGAAGCCCAGAGGCAGCTGTTTCCTCTCCCTACCGCTAATGGCCCGTCCCAGGTGTTTGGAGCCCCTGGAAACCCAATGTGGACCAGCAGTTCACTTTTTACTTTCCCTCCCACCACTTTTTACACTTCCCTCCCACTACTTTCCCTAACCCTAACCCCTACCCGCCTTGTGTTTGCTGTCCCTCCTGTCATTTATCCAACCCCATTTGCTCCACCTGCCCCTCATCTGGCTGCCCCGAAGGTCCGCAAACGGACTGGAGAGGCCAACTCCTGCAGGAAGTGTGGGCAGCACAGGACTGGAGAAGGTTGGAGAAGATGAAGAAATAGCTTCTTCTTCTCTTTGTAAAAAGTTATTTATTCAACCTCAGGGTTTTTAAGAGTTTAACTTGTTTATTTGTGTGTGAGTGTGTGGATGTGTGTGTTTTTTGTGATTATTTCAATAAAAAATGTTCTATTTTTAAATATGAATCTTTTATCTGAGTTTGATTCGATCAATTCGACACATTCATAATAGCGAGTGATGCAGTCCACAAGAGAAACAAACAGAGGTCTGATCATTTTAGAACTGATCATTTCAGATGCATGAACAAAGTTACACACACACAGGCCCAGAGCACAATTATTAAAACATCATTAAAACAATAGCAAGTGTACATAAACTTGTGTTTGTTATGCCACAAGAAGCAAAATATTGGCTCAAGGGATCTTGAATTTACACAAAACAACACTTGGGAGACTTTGCCCATTTTTATTGCTGGCGCTGGTAGGATTCGAAACGGTGACTTTGGGATCCACTCTTTCCCCCCATTGAAAAACAGAAAAGGCAATCTTTTTTTTTTCTTTAATCGTTTAGAATACATACTGACAAATAAACTAGTAGATAATGAAAAAAAGCCTACATTTCTCTCTCTTTCTTTTCCCCCTTTTTCTCCCTTTTCCTCTTTTTTTATCCTTTTTCTTCCTCCCCCTTCTTCCCCTTTTTCGCAACTTCTCCCCCCCCCCTCAACAAACTATTGTTCCCCAGTTTTGGCGCGAGTGGTTAAGGCATTGGACTAAAACTCCAATCGGGTCTCCCTGCGTAGGTTCAAACCCTGCTCACAGCACAGAGACAACAATATCCCTCTTTCTTTACAAGATGTCGGCCCACCTTTGGAAACCTGACATTCAGAAAAAATTTGTGAATACCTGAAAAGTTGTTGCAGGTGTAAGTATTGTAATAATAATAATAATAATAATAATAATAATAATAATAATAAGTATGTCGAAGAACAATAGTTGGACTTGCTGAAGCAAGCCCACTAATAAGTATAAGTATGAGCAATAACAATAGTTGGACTACCTCTAAACGTTAGTTAGAGAACCACTAAATATTTGTTGCTAAAACAACACAGCACAAGTCCAAAATGCATGTAGGTGACTAGCAAGCTAGCTAGTTCAAGCTAAAGCTAAGAATGCTTCCACTGCTACCACCAAAAGGACTAATGCTAATACCACCACACAGGTACATATGTTGACTATGTGTCTACTGTAAAATGTTAAAATTAAACGTTAAAATTAAACTAACCCGCTTCGAAGTCGACGTTCTCTCAACAATCGGTTACAAAAAAAAAACATGAACAACAACCTGACATAGAAACGACAGTCCGTAGTCGACACTGTGAAAACGTGTTCGTTTATTTGAAGGAGAAGACAAACTACTTCTTACTTTTAGCTATTTATTTATATGTCAGAATTCTAGGCTTGTACAAGGACCACTTTTGGAGAAGAAAATCACAGTCAGCAAGCTGTTAATCTGTAACCAACCCTCCAAAAATGGATGCATTCAAACAGTCAAACAAAGCATTTACAGTAAACAAAGTGATTGTGATTGGCTATTTGGTTGGGGAGGAACCGTGGTTTAGACTTGGCATCCCTTGTTGTTCACGGGCTGGTCACACCATTCGTCCCATCTGCGGAGTCAGCACCCTGTTAGAGATAAGATACCTACTCTGGTATGTCCCCCCTAGCCTGGTACTTTTCCACTTTTGCTCTTTGTGTAAGCGTGTGTTGCGACATCTTTCTTGATGACCTGGCTTAACCTCTCTATGTATTAATCCAACGTACTATGGGACTAATGCTTGATTCATCCCATTTATCAACAGACCATCACATTAGTAAATTTAGCACACTGCAGTAATGTATTTTTATTATAGCAATAATAAACTGTTTTTATCAAATATAATTTCTAACAACGCATTCCGCATCCAATAGTGAAAAACACCCGAGACATTTTTCAGTACCTTTCGTTGCTAATGCTCATGGCTTAGTAATGCTAATGCTCATGGCTTAGTTATGCTAGCTCTCAGAAAACCAGCGGGGTCTCGTCAATGTAAACATCAACAGAAGTGTGTTGCTGTGTAGCGCTGGATCAACCATTCCATAGAATGCTGCTCATGTTCTATTTCTAGAGGTCACATGGTAACGCATTTCTGAAAAGTCTTTATGATACATCTATGATTATTATTAATTATTTTCAAAACTATGTGTTGCTATGCAACCTTTCGATATAGAACATTAGCAACATTCTATGGAATGTTCAATCCGCTCCAGATAACAACTTCAGTTGATGTTTACATCGACACAAACCAGCTGATTTTTAGAGCAAAACGGGCTGAAAAATGCCTCAGTGTTTTTCAGGTTTGGACTGCTGCCTGCCGTTTTTACGTCCGTGTTTTCTTTTTTGTTGGGTTCGCGATCGTGCAGAGGGAAGCGACGGCAGCGACTTCGGAGAGGGTATGTGACGATAGTTGGACCATATCTGAAAGATAGTTTGACAATATCTGAACGATAGTTAGACAACCACTCGATATGTGTTGCTAAAACAACACAGCACACGTAGGTGACGAGCAAGCGAGCTAGTTCAAGCTAAAGCTAACTATGCTACCACCGTAGCTACTGACGGACTAACAGTCATGCCATTACACAGATGCATTTATTGACTATGTGTCTACTGTAAAATGTAATTGAACGTGACATACCTGCTTCGAGGTCGCTGTCCTCTCAAAAAGGAAACAGGAACAACAACCTGTCGTAGAAATGGCAGTCCGCAGTCCACGCAGTCCCGCAGCAAACCTGAAAAACACCGAGGCGTTTCTCAGTACCTTTCGTTGCTAATGCTAATGGCGTAGTAATGCCAGCGCTCAGAAGACCAGCTGGATCTAGTCAATGTCAACATCATCAGAGGTGTGTTGCTGCGTAGCGCTGGATCAAACATAGAATGTTGCTCGTGTTCTATTTCTAGAGGTCACATGGTAACGCATTTTTGAAAAGTGTTCATGATATGTGTCATGTATGATTATTACTCGTTATTTTCAAAACTGTGTGTTGCTATGCAACCTTTCAATGTAGAACATCAGCAACATTCTATGGAATGTTCATTCCGCTCCAGATAACAACAAACTTCAGTTGAGATTTAGCATAAGCAACGAAAGGCACTGAAAAATGCCTCGGTGTTTTTCAGGTTTGACTGCGAGAGTGCGTGGACTGCGGCCTGCCGTCTCTATGACAGGTTGTTGTTCGTGTCTTCTTTTTTTGCAGGGTTCGAGATCGTGAAGAGGGAAGCGACAGCGACTTCGAAAACGGTATGTGGCATTTAATTACATTTTACAGTAGACACATATCGAACACATTGTTTGTGCAATGACTATTTTGCGAGAAGCAATGGTAGCATTGTTAGCTGCTAGATGGCTAAGTAACCCGTTGACAGTTTCTAAGAGTTAGCTCGCCCGCTTTAAGCCTTTAGCTTGAACTAGCAAGCTTGCTAGCCAGCTCCATGCATTTTGCCAAGGAATGTACATTTTGGCCTTGCGCTATGTTATTTCGTATTCTAGCAACACATATTCAGTGGTGCAATGTCATTATTGTCCGTAGAGAGGACTGATCCATGAGGACATTTACATTACATTTATGGCATTTAGCAGATGCCTTTATCCAAAGTGACTGACAACAAATACATTTGTCTAAGTAAGTGAATCATCTATCCATCAGTCATCATAAGATAAAGTAATCAATGCTCGGACCAGTGGCCATAGGCAGTCACAATGCTAGAAGAAGGACATTTTTATTATTATCAAGAGAGAAACTTGTAGGAGGGACCGTTAAGATGTAGGTCTTCAATCTACAGCGGAAGATTGGTAGTGACTCTGCAGTCATGACAGCAGTAGGAAGCTCATTCTACCAGCGGGTCGCCAGGACAGTGAAAAGCCATGACCGAAGGGGCGGCGGTGCCAGGCGGCCAGTCGTGGGTCTTGAATCTGATGAGAGCTGCTACCGGGAGCCAGTGAAGGGTGCGGAGGAGGGGAGTGACATGGGAGAATTTGGGGAGTTTGAACACCAGACTGGCGGCAGCATTCTGGATGAGATGTAAAGGCAATTCAATAGTCTCGCATCGAATACCTGTACCTGTATTAATACCTTCTTTTTAATATCATTGCTATTTTGTTCTAAATGTGTTTGTCTTCTGTTAGACATCATCTATGAGCTGGTTCAGTTTGGGGTGATGGTGGGGAGGCCCCTGGTGGTGGTTAGTACAGTTCTTTCACTGTGACTTTGTTGACAAGTCCATATGACTCTCTGCTCTCTCTCTTGTGTTTCCTGTTAGCAACCTGGTGGGTTTGTGGAGCGTCTGTACTCTCTTCTGCACTCCTGCCTGCCTGCCTGCCAGCAACATGGAATCAGAGGCTGAGAGATGGCTGGTGCAGCTGAAAGTACAGACATGTTCTGATGTTGTTACTGTTCCTTCTCTCTAGCATTTAGCATCCAATCTTTAGTTCAGTTTAAATGGATACTGTGAATTAGTAGTAACTCAGAGCCTTAACTCAGGGCGGGCTGATGATGCTTCTGGAGGTTCCCTGGTACTTCAAACCAGTCTCTGGTCATTGGAGTTTCCAGCCTCCTGGAGCACCATCTCCAGCTCCTCATGGAGTCCTCCTAGACACACACACACACACACACACACACACACACACACACACACACACACACACACACACACACACACAGGCTTTTAAGTAATAGGAAAAAGTAGTTTAAATGATTGTAAGTAATTGTATTCTGACCATTATTTTTTCACTTCCCCCTCCCCTCTCTCTCTCTCTTTCTTTCTCTCTTAGGAATTCCATAGGGTCAGACCTCATCGGTCACCCCAAAGAATGGGAAGTTCTTCAGTGAAATCCAATAAGTAATCCAGTTAAAGTTTAAAAAATAACCTCACGTCTTCTTGTTATGTCTCCCCCCCCCACCCCCCCGATCTGCAGGACCACAGGAGCCTCACTGATTTGTTACGGATGGGGGTTGTGCTTCCCAGTGCGTCCCCCTACTTGCCTCCCTCCGTCCGTCCACTGTGCCACCTCAATCACATACTTATCACCAGCACCTGTGTGTAATTGTCACTCATGCAATATGTACCCTCACTTCCCTTCACTCCCGCTTCGTCTTCACCTTTGTTGGTCGCTTTGTGAGCGTAAGTCATACGAGTATACAAGTACTGTTTTGAGACTGTGATCTCCTCTTTGATTTCGAGCATTGAGTCCCTATTTTTGTGTCCTGTTTTGACTACTCATCCAAAGTAAAGATCCTTTTGTTTAGTACCGCTAACTACTTGTCCGCCTCTCTTTCTCTGCACCGCACCTGGGTCCGTTAACATACCTAAACCTTACACTGATTTGTGTCTTTGCCACTTTACTTTCATCCTACAGATACTTAGAATATATATTTGCAAATAAATGAGTAATAGAGTAGCTCAAATGTATTTCCTGTCTCTGTTTTCTTTTCTTTTGGTGACACTTCACACAAAGGGGTTTCCGTTATAATGGGTTCATAATTCAGTTTGCACATTATAAGCATGTGTTGCATTTATAAAGCATTAGTAACAGCGCAGCCACATATTTTCAAACTACTTTAATTGTCATTATCTACGAATGAATCATTAAAAGAGAATATCGTGACTATTTCTGTATTTTTGAAACCTCTTGTTTTGTGTCTGAATTGAATCAATGAATCAATGCGTAGTTCGTACAATTATAATATATGAATCGAATCACTGTTTTATCTCATTCAGCCACGGAATCCCTAGTATAACAGCGTCAAATTTAGAAGCAGCATTACTGTTAAGTGTCACTTTCATTTTGTATAGTGTGCCCATGGCATTGGGCTGCATGGAATCCACACGCATACACACCACACTAAGGGCATGTGACAGGGACCCGTGTCTGCTTATTAGCGCTACGTTTAGAACTGTAAACTGAGATAATACAAATTTTCCTGTAACATCACTTTAATAGTCAATAAACTCATGAATCCTTATGCATAAGTGCTTTGTTATTTCCTTTCAAACCCTTCCTGTAAGTCCCTTTCACATGTCAAGAAGTAACTTACTGTAAGTAACGATAAAATGCTAAGGGTAGCTGTGATCGAAATAGAAAAATACCTTCCAGAAGAAAAACAAATGAGGTTCCCAATGCCTTTAGGATTGCTTCCTGTGCGACCATGGCCCGTTCACACGTGAAGAAGTAACTTAGAAAACAATAAAAATCACCAGGGAGCTTTGATGGCGAAGAGGTTAAGGCGTAGGATTACTAATCCAATGGGGTCTCCCTGTGCAGCTTTGAACCCTGCTCTCAGCGTAAACACAGCTGTGTACCTATTTATGTACAAGATGTCGGCCCACTTTTGGAAACCTGATGTAAAACAAATCGAGCTGCAATTGCAGGATGGTTAAGGCGTTTGCTTTAAAATCAAACATATTTCCCAATGCCTTTGGCATTTCCTTTCAAACCCTTTGCCTGCAAGGCTGTGTCATTTTCATGTTTCAAAATGTACAAAAGTGTAAGGAACAATGACATGCAAAGGGAAGCTGTGAAGGCCGAGTGGTTAAGGTGTTGGACTTGAAATCCATTGGGGTTAGGTTCGAACCCTGCTCACAGCGCTGGGGAAACGACATCCCTCTTAAAGGACGACATGTTGGTCCACCTTTGGAAAAATGAGTTGTTGAGACGCAATTGCGTGGTGGTGTAAAATGCAATTGTGGTTCCCAATGTCTTTGGGACCTCCTTTCCTGTGTCGCCCATGGCCCTTTCAAATTTGAAGAAGTAACGTAGAAACATTTAAACAACAATGAAAGGCTAAGGGCAGCTGTGATGACGGAGTGGTTAAGGATAAGGACCCGAAATCCAATGGGATTCCTTTGCTTTCTCAAAGTGTTGTTGCGCATGTATTTGTGTAATGTAAGTTGCATCCTCGTAACATGGCTTCTGTGAATTGATATTCAAAAGTCTCTATATGAGGCTTCCTTAATAAGCAAACTCTGGTCCGTGTCTAGATCTTGAAAAGATTTTGTCTTTACTACAGACCAGGCAGTGCAGAAGCCAGTATAGCTGTGATGGCCGAGAGGTTAAGGCGTTGGACTCGAAATCCAATGGGGTCTCCCCGCGCAGGTTCGAACCCTGCTCACAGCGCACAGTTTACAAAATTGAGTCTATGTATTTGAACAGAACAAAGTAAAGACCAGCAATGTTGCTTACTGAAATTAAAGTGTGTTGTTACACATGTATTTGTGTGATGAAAGTTGCAAAAGAAGCCTCTCTTTCGTTTTCTTCTTTTTTCTCCTTTTTCTTCTGCCCCCTTCTTCCCCCCCCTTAACAGACTATTGTTCCCCAGCTTGATGCTAAGGGAAGAGAAAGAGAGAGAGAGAAATTGAAGCTTCTTTTCCATTATTTACTAGTTTATTTATCAGTATGTATTCTAAACGATTAAAGAAAAATAAAAAATATTGCCTTTTCCGTTTTTGAATGGGGGGGAAGAGTGGATCGGAAGGTCACCGGTTTGAATCCCACCAGCGCCAGAAATAAAAACAGGCAAAGTCTCCCAAAGTGTTGTTTCGTGTAAATTCAAGAGCCAATATCTTGCTTCTTGTGACATAACAAACAGAAGTTTAAGAACACTTGCTGTTGTTTTAATGATGTTTAATGACTGTGCTATGGGCCTACAGGTCTGTTGCTCTATTCAAGTTGCGTGTGTATCTTTGTTTATGCATCTGAAATGATCAGACCTCTGTTTCTTTCTCTTATGGACTGCATCACTCGCTATTAGCAATGTGTCAAATTGATTGAATAAAACTCAGATAAAAGATTTATATTTGAAAATAGATTTTTTTTAACCCTCCTATTATGTTCAAATAAACTTATAACTTTGATGTTTCGGGTCAATTTGACCCGAGCAATGTAAACATGCAGAAAATGATTTTAACGGAAAGTCTTAACCAAGTTTCTTTCTCAGCTACTTTAGGCCTTTCTACTGACCATCTTTATAGCCCAGTAAATAATACATGACTGCCCCCAACCTCCCCTTATACATCAAGTATTGTATATATGCGAAATATGCAAATCACTGTACTATCTCATTCATTGACCTAAAATGAAAAACTAATTATGTTTTGGTGTTTGCAGGGCTTTATGTTGATATTAAGTGCTCATTAAAGAGTTTAAATGCAGATTGTATGTCTTTTATATGACTGCTAGCATATCTGGTGGGGCATGGAACCATTTTGATGACATGAGCTGCAGTCAGTCTACCCTGTCTTGTAACTGGGGATCCAGACCATAGCAGCTTTCCATTTTTGGATGTCATGTTTCTTGGTGGTTGAGATATGACAAGGGGGTTTATTTGTGTTTGAGAAACCACAGGAGGGTCAGAATGTCCTATCTCACTGGCTTCATTCTCGTGGAGGAGGATGCCGCATAATCAGAGTCCTCCTCAACATTATCCTCTGTCTCAGACACATCCTCATATATATCACTTCCATCCTGAAAGATCTGTGACAGAACCTCAGTGGCAGCAAATCTTTTCCTCTGTCTGGTGGTCATTTTCAAAATGTTTAGTTGAGGCACAAATGCAAAGATAATGGTTTAGAGGGCTGTGTGTGCAGCCCTTATTATAAGGTTGTCCCCGCCCCCATGTTGCATGAATTATCAAAGTTCTCGCAGGAACTATGTTTGCCCCATCCCATATACTGCGAGAATTATCAGTGTTGTTGTGGGAACTATGTTTGCCCCACCCCACATACTGCGAGAATTATTCCCGCGGTTATATGTTTGCCCCACCCCCCATGCTGTGAGAATTATCATAGTTGTTATGAGAACTGTCATAGTTGTTATGAGTCCTGTCAGAGTTCTCGCGGGAAATATGTCCTCCCTCTCTCATTGCTTCTTGAATGATCAGAGATCTCGTGGGAACTATGTTTTCTCCTCACAGACACACACACACACACACGGATGGACACACACACAGACACACACACACACACACACACAAGGAAGGACACACACACAGACACACACACACACACACACACACAGACGAACGTGTAGGTGCCCTCAGTATCATCCAACACAACAAAAACGAGATAGAAATCAGGGTTTTATAGAACAATAGTGCTAGGGGTCAAAATGACCCCAACACGACCGATGCGTACAAAATGTGTACAGGACATGTTTTTAAAATGTTTTGGTTCATTTCATGTTTACCATGTTTACCCCATAAAGTTAGGAAAAGTCATAAAAAATCTGGCTGAAAAAAGTATGTTAACCATGTTTTTAGAGACAGTAAACATTGAATCGGGTCAAATTGACCCCTAACATAATAGGAGGGTTAATTGAAATAAACACAAAAAACCTGTGAGCTGCCTCCTACACACTGGACAGCACACCCTGACCTACCATAGATGGTAGGGCATCCACGCCAGGAGCCTGTGGGTGAAAAAGTGCTCTGGTGTTGGGGCCTGGTTAGAGTGGCTCGTACCAGAGTTTCGAGTTTGGCCGCAGCCTCTGGTTCTCCCACAGGGTGGATGCAATCATCGCTGGTCTTGCTGTGGAATGGTCTTCTTCATCTCTGCCGGCAGCCAGAATGAATCGGGCGCCTGACCGAGAAAGGCAGGGGCAGCAGGACAATAGAGAGGACCAGGAGGGGCAGCAGGACCAAGGAGAGGACCAGGAGGGGCAGCAGGACCAAGGAGAGGACCAGAAGGGGCAGCAGGACCAGTAGTAGGGAAAACACCCATATCGGACTCATCTTTAAAAAAGAAAAAAAGAAGCCAAACTCAGTGAATTACACATGCATCATCATATCAGAGTTATTTAACACACACACACACACACACACACACACACACACACACACACACACACACACACACACACACACACACACACACACACAGAAACAGACACAAATAGACACACAAACACAGGTAAAAACCTGCCTGCCTGAATGATTACAGGCCAGTAGCACTCACTCCAATCATCATGAAGTGTTTTGAGAGAGTGGTACTGGCACACATTAAGAGCAGCATACCGGACACCCTAGACCCCCTGCAGTATGCCTACCGGCCCAACAGGTCCACCTCAGACGCTATCGCTGCTGTCCTCCAGTATTCCCTCTCTCACCTGGAAAACAAAGACTCCTACATCAGGATGCTCTTTATAGACTACAGCTCCGCTTTTAATACGGTCATCCCCCACAGACTCATCCACAAAATGTCCACACTTGGCCTGCACCCCACCCTCTGTGACTGGCTCCTAGACTTTTTGACTGGCAGGCCCCAGTCTGTCAGATTGGTAATAGGACTTCAGCCAGCATTATTACAAATGTTGGCACTCCACAGGGATGCGTCCTCAGCCCCATCCTCTACACCCTGTTCACCCCTTGACTGTGTCGCCTCCCACAAGGACAACATCATCCTAAAGTTTGCGGACGACACCGCAGTGATAGGATGCATCACTGGCGGGGACGAATCGGCTTACAGGAGGGAGGTGGCCAGTCTGGTAGCATGGTGTGAGGACAACAACCTCACCCTCAATACGGACAAGACCAAGGAGATGATAGTGGACATGAGGAAGAAGAGGGGACCTCATCGGCCACTGTACATCCGGGAACTCGAAGTAGAGAGGGTGATACCTGGGCAAATACCTGGGCGTCCACATCAGCGAGGACCTCACCTGGACACTTAACACCACACAGCTGGTTAAGAAGGCCCAACAGCGGCTGTACTTTCTGAGGAGGCTGAGGAAGTTTGGCATGTCGCCCAAGATCCTCAGCAACTTCTACAGCTGCATTGTTGAGAGCATCCTAACCAGCTGTATCACTGTGTGGTACAGCAGCACTACTGCTATGGACCGCAGACGCCTGCAGAGAGTGGTGAAGACCGCTGAGAAAATCACCAGGACTCCACTGACCTCTCTGCAGAGCATCTACCACCGCAGAGTCCACAGGAGAGCCATCCATCCTCAAGGACCCCACCCACCCCCAACACAGACTGTTCACACTTCTACCCTCAGGCCGGAGGTACAGAAGTGTTAAATGCAGGACCACCAGACTAAAGAATTCCTTCTTTCCCACTGCCATCAGACTCCTAAACAACGCATAGGAGATTATAATCATTGACTACCTCATATAACTGTACTACCTCATAACTGAACCCGACTTCAGTTTGCACATGCATAATTGCACTGTTTACATTTGCACTGTTTTATTATTATTATTGTTCCTTTTTTATTATCACATGCTGCCTTAAATCTTGTTATCTTGTACATTTTGTTTAGTATATATTGTATATTTTTTAGTATTGTACATTTTACATTGGTTGGCATTCTGCGGACAGTAAAGCAAGAATTTCATTGTACAGGGAAACGTGTTTTCTACTGTGCATATGATAATAAACACTTTGAATCTTGTTCAACAGGGGAAGGGGTCCTCATAGACGGCCGTAGCAGGGCTGGACAAGGACTTGGGTACAGGGGAAGGGGTCCATATGGAGGCCGTAGCAGGGCTGGACAGGGACTTGGGTACAGGGGAAGGGGTCCTCATGGAGGCCGTAGCACTCCTGCCTACAGGGAGGAGGTCCAGAACCTAACAGTGTGGTGCAACGACAACAACCTGGCTCTCAACACCAGGAAGACCAAAGAGCTCATTGTGGACTTCAGGAAGTCAAAAGCTGGCACACACACCCCCATCCTCATCAACGGGACTGAGGTGGAGCGAGTCACCAGCTTCAAGTTTCTGGGTGTCCACATCTCTGAGGATCTCTCCTGGACCCTCAACACCTCTACCCTGATCAAGAAGGCTCACCAACGTATCTTCTTCCTGAGGAGACTAAAGAAGGTCCATCTGTCTCCTCAGATCCTGGTGAACTTCTACCGCTGCACCATCGAGAGCATCCTCACCAACTGTGTCACAGTATGGTATGGCAACTGCTCTGCATCTGACCGGAAAGCACTGCAGAGGGTGGTGAAAACTGCCCAACGCATCACCGGTTCCTCACTCCCCTCCATTGAGGCTGTCCAGGGCAAACGATGCTTGCGTAAGGCACGCAGCATCGTCAAGGATATTTCTCACCCCAATCATAGACTGTTCACCCCACTCCCCTCCGGGAGGCGCTACAGGTCTCTCCGCACCCGAACCAGCAGGTTCAGAGGTAGCTTCTTCCCTGCGGCTGTCACCCTACTGAACTCGAACTCTGCACCTAGGTGATAACCTACCAACCCCTGCACCCCCCCCCCCCCCCCCCCCGGACAATTGCAATTACAAACTGCTCTTACTCCATACCACTGCTCTTCTGTACATATCTGTCTATACTGTTCATAATCTGTCTATACTGTTCATAATGCACATATCCTTATATTTTTCTTTAATACTACTATTAATACACTGCACATATCTGTACATACTGTACATACCTGTTTATACTGTTCATATGGCATTCCATATTTATTCTGCTATTTACTCTAATGTTACTGTTAATACGTATACCAAGACTGCATTGCCTATACAGCTCATATGCTGCTTACACTGTTCATACTGCATCCTATTTATTCTGCTATAATGCTACTGCTAATTCATATACTGCTTACACTGCACTACTTATACTATACTGCACTATTATACTGCACTACCTGTATATACTGTACTTTTCTGCTTTTTTGCACTTCTGGTTAGACGCTAACTGCATTTCGTTGTCTCTGTACTTGTACTCTGCACAATGACAATAAAGTTGAGTCTAATCTAATCTAATCTAATCTAATCTATTGGCAGTACCAGCAGGGGTAGTAGCAGGGCTGGACAGAGACTGTGAGGGAGAGGAAAGGTAGAGTACACCAGGAGAGTATATTGTGATTGTGCATGTATCTATGTGATTGTAGACATAAGCCACATTAGTCACACATGAGTTACACTAATAACACAGAGATATTAAGACGAACAAATCCATGTAATACCTCAACAGGCTTCCTAGTCACAAGGTTTGGTTTGGCTGCAGCACCAGAAGCCCCTCCAAATCGGGGTTTATGAAACTGAAGAGAAGAATGGCAAGTGAAATTGGTCAGAATAAAATGATGACAAAACAGTGCTTCGATAAAAATAGATGGATAACGTTTGGCAAAATGTTATGGAAATATTTACCATTGACACAGTCAATGTAGGCCACAGAGGACTCTGCACAGGCTTGGCAGGGACTGAGGCTGTGGTCTCTGCAGGGGCCATGGCACGAGATGGAGCTGGACCCTGGATCATGGCAGCAGCAGGCACTGAGGCAGATATGGGTGCCAGGGGAACACTGGCTGGCTGCTGAAGACATACAGATACAACTGTATCAATTATCAATACTACTGATAATGGGATCCTTTTTCAGCATGACCAATAGTTACATCTGATGTCCCTTCATTACCTTCTGGGAGTGAAATCCACAGACACAGCTCTGGCCCACCAAACAGCAATGTCTGGCCGCGTATCTGCACTGGACATTTCTCAATCTGTAACCAAATGGTATGCTCAATGTCATGGCATATACAACATAGCTTATATCTGTTTAATCTGTTGGTGTATTTCACGGACAAAATGTACCTGCTGGTGAAAGGCGAAATCAAAGAAGCTGTTGCACGAGGCCCGTCTGAATGTGGTCTCCGAAGCATGTGCCGCACGCTTTACATTGTTTCTCCACCTCCTCTGTTTCCACTCCTACGGTCGTCCAAGCTGGCAAAGAAGCATGGCTGTGCGACAAGAATGAGATCCGAACCGACGCATGCAGAGCACAATGGATTAGCAGTCCATCGCCTTAACCACTCGGCCATCTTGTCCTAATCTCGTGTTGGCCCGGCAGCCCTTTCCACCGGATACATACAGCCAGGACGTGAAGCAAGGGTTTTTAACAGTGGAATTTTGCTGCGACCTGGGGAAACATCTGTTGAACCCTTGAGCCAAAGGACTTTCACTTGGTGGACCCAGCTTGTGAAAGGTTTCGTCAAAGGGCTCGTCCGGGATTTGAACCCGGGACCTCTCACACCCAAAGCGTGGATCATACCACTAGACCAACAAACCGTCTGACAACACCTTGCCCGTCCATCGCAACAGAGCCTCAGGTTAGGGAAGTGTCCGCACTGTCTGCATAAAAAAAGGACTATCTCATTCGCGTATGCAACGCTGGCAAGGTGACCCATCTGCTGAAGCGGCGACCCAAGACACTTTGATGGAGTCGTCCGAGCTGGTGAAAGGCTAAATAAGAGGGCTCGTCCGGGATTTGAACCCGGGACCTCTCGCACCCTAAGCGAGAATCATACCCCTAGACCAACGAGCCACCTACTAATGGATGCCCCTCCCCCGCAATGGAGCCTCAGGCTGGGGGATGTGTCCGCGTGACAGGCGGGATACTCACCACTATACTAACGAGGAGCTGTTTACCCTGAAATTCCACACATTTCAAAAAGATATTGTTTTGAGAATTAAAAAGAGAAAAAAAATACCTTGACTGACTGAAGGGATTCTTTCGGATTACCTTGACTTCATAGGTGAGCTCAGTGGATCACATTCTTCCAGCCAAGGGTTCCATGGTGTGATGGTTAGCACTCAGGACTCTGAATCCTGCGATCTGAGTTCAAATCTCAGTGGAACCTGTGGACATGTCATGTTTCCTTAAAAAGACAGTATCTGTTCAGGTCCATAAGTGTTTTGCCCGATTGGAGGATTTGACAAGGTATCCATCGCCACAGGACCAACTCCATCCAGTGAAGGGATACATTCCGTAACGGTTGAGCAAGGTTCCATGGTGTAATGGTTAGCACTTTGGACTTTGAATCCGGTGATCCGAGTTCAAATCTTGGTGGAACCTCTGGCAACAGCCTGTTTCTTAAAAACACTGCCAAAAAATATAGAGGTTCAACCCGACAAAGACACGTTTGTTGTTTTTGTGCTCTGAAGTGAAAGGAATGCAAGAGACATTGTGCAGGTAAGAGAAATCCTTCTTCAGGCCATGAGATGCTAGGAATAAGAAGCCATTCTCCCCGTCGGGGAATCGAACCCCGGTCTCCCGCGTGACAGGCGGGGATACTCACCACTATACTAACGAGGAGCTGTTTACCCTGAAATTCCACACATTTCAAAAAGATATTGTTTTGAGAATTCAAAAGAGAAAAAAAAATACCTTGACTGACCGAAGGGATTCTTTCGGATTACCTTGACTTCATAGGTGAGCTCAGTGGATCACATTCTTCCAGCCAAGGGTTCCATGGTCTAATGGTTAGCCCTCAGAACTCTGAATCCTGTGATCTGAGTTCAAATCTCAGTGGAACCTGTGGACATATCATGTTTCTTTAAAAGAACAGTATCTGTGCAGGTCCAAGAGTGTTTTGCCTGATTGGAGGGTTTCTCATAACCATGACAAGGTATCCATTGCCACAAGAACAACTCCACTCTGGTGGGACTTGAACCCACAACCTTTGCTTCCCTACCACTGAGAAGCCTAGAAGTCCAATGTGCTATATGCGCCAAAAAAATAATGAAGCAGAGCTTGAAGATGGATTTTGCTCTGAGTGCAAGCAGAACTGTAAGGCACCGCTGGGATTCGAACCCAGGATCTCCTGTTTACTAGACAGGCACTTTGACCAACTAAGCCACAGCACCTGCTCAGAGTCTTCACAACCCATTTGTCAGTAAACTTGCAAATCCAAATCAGATTCGATGGGGGAAGGCCATCCTGGCGAACCAGAGACGATTTGACAGTGGGGAGAGTATCAAAATCAGGACGTCCCTGGGTGGGCTCCAACCACCAGCCTTCCGGTTAACAGCCAAACGCGCTAACCAATTGCGCCACAGAGACCTGCAGAAGTTGCCTCTCAATGGCAAAACATTTTTTTAGAACAACGGCAGCAAAAGGAAAGAAGACGATAAGGCTGTTTCAAAATAAACCCTGCCAGAGGTCATCTGTACAGTGGAACCTCGAGATACGAATTTAATCCGTTCCGAGACTTCCTTCGTAAGTCAAAACATTCGTATCTCAATTTTTTTTTAAAAAGGGTTCGTGTGCAGGCGGCTGCCAGTTCTCGCGCGCGGCTGCCACTTCTCGCGAAAAAAAAGGTTTCGTATCTCAAATTTTCATTCGTATCTCAGAGCACAAATTTTACGAAATTTCTATTCGTAACTCAAAACATTCGTATATTGGGGCATTCGTATCTCGAGGTTCCACTGTATTAAGAAGCAAACAGAATGAAGCGATTCGAACCCACAACCTTTGAATCCCTACCACTGAGACCCCTAGATGTCCAATGCGCTATCCATTGCGCCACAGAGCCTGAGTGAAAGTAGGAATGTAATCTCTCCCCTGTAACCAAAAAGTCTAAAACTGTTAAAAATAATAATAAAGCAGTGCTTGAAGATGGATTTTGCTGTGAGTGCAAGAAGAAATCTGAGGCACCGCTGGGATTCGAACCCAGGATCTCCTGTTTAGAAGAAGGCTGTTTCAAAATAAACCCTGGCAGAGGTCACCTGTATTAAGAAGCAAACAGAATCAAGCGACTCTGGTGGGACACGAACCCACAACCTTTGAATCCCTACCACTGAGAAGCCTAGAAGTCCAATGCGCTATCCATTGCTCCACAGAGCCTGAGTGAAAGTAGGAATGTAATCTCTCCCCTGTAACCAAAAAGTCTAAAACTGTTAAAAATAATAATAAGCAGTGCTTGAAGATGGATTTTGCTGTGAGTGCAAGCAGAAATCTGAGGCACCGCTGGGATTCGAACCCAGGATCTCCTGTTTAGAAGAAGGCTGTTTCAAAATAAACCCTGCCAGAGGTCACCTGTATTAAGAAGCAAACAGAATCAAGCGACTCTGGTGGGACTCGAACCCACGGTCGTCCAAGCTGACAAAGAAGCATGGCTGTGCGACGAGGATGGGATTCGAACCCACGCGTGCAGAGCACAATGGATTATCGCATTGGTGGTATAATGGTGAGTATAGCTGCCTTCCAAGCAGTTGACCCGAGTTTAATTCCCGGCCAATGCAAGTTAGGTGTCCTTTTCGGTTCGAACCCCGCCTCTGCCTTCTATGTTGAAACCGGATACTTAAAGCCAGGACGTGAGGAAAGGCTTTTTAACAGTGGAATTTTGCTGCTACCTGGGGAAACAGTTGTTGAACCTTTGAGCCAAAGGACTTTCATTTGGTGGACCCAGCTTGTGAAAGGTTTCGTCAAAGGGATCGTCCGGGATTTGAACCCAGGACCTCTCACACCCAACGCGAGAATCATACCACTAGACCAACGAACCATCTGACAACACCTTGCCCCTCCACCGCAACGGAGCCTCAGGTTGTGGGAAGTGTCCGCACTGTCTGCATAAAGCAGGGAGTTTACTTTCACTGTGTTTGCATTGTTGTAACGTTTTTCTCGCCCCCCTCCCTTTTTTACTGAGTAATCCAGCCCATGAAATATTCTCATTCGCAACGGTGGCAAGGTGATCCATCTGCTGAATCGGCGACCCAAGACACTTTGATTGAGTCGTTCGAGCTGGTGAAAGGCTAAATCAGAGGGCTTGTCCGGGATTTGAACCCCTGACCTCTCGCACCCGAAGCGAGAATCATACCCCTAGACCAACGAGCCACCTACTACTAGTTACCCCTCCCCCGCAATGGAGCCTCAGGTTGGGGGATGTGTCCGCCCTGTCGGCAAAAAGCAGGGAGTTTACTTTCACTGTGTTTGCACTGTTGTAACGTTTTTCTGGCCCCCCCCCCCCCTCCTCCCTTTTTTACTGAGTAATCCAGCCCATGAAATAAAAATGACAACAAAGACCCTGCAAAATGTTGAAATGGTGAGTCCTGAAGTGCATATGAATGTGGTGGTCGTGAATGGTCTCATAAGCGCATTGGTGGTATAGTGGTGAGCATAGCTGCCTTCCAAGCAGTTGACCCGGGTTCGATTCCCGGCCAATGCAAGTTTGGTGTCCTTTTCCCGATGGGCCCATGCCTGCGTATCCTAAGGCGCAAGAATGACACTTCAGTCTCGTTGAAAGCGTCGGTTCGAACCCCGCCTAGGTTGAAGCTGTCTCCGTGCTCAAAGAAGCTGTTGGACGACGTCCGTCTGAATGTGGCCTCCGAAGGATCTGCCGCACGCTTTACATTGCTTCTCCACCTCCTCTGTTTCCACGCTCACAGTCGTCCAAGCTGACAAAGAAGCATGGCTGTGTGACGAGGATGGGATTCAAACCCACGCGTGCAGAGCACAATGGATTATCGCATTGGTGGTATAATGGTGAGTATAGCTGCCTTCCAAGCAGTTGACCCGGGTTTAATTCCCGGCCAATGCAAGTTAGGTGTCCTTTTCGGTTCGAACCCCGCCTCTGCCTTCTATGTTGAAGCTGTCTCCGTTCTCAAAAAAGCTTTTGGACGATGTCCCGTCTGAATGTGGCCTCCGAAGGAAGTGCCGCATGCTTTGCATTGTTTCTCCACCGCCGCCGTCTTCTCTGTTTCCACGCCCACGGTCATCCAAGCGGAAAAAGAAGCAAGGCTGTGCAAAGAGGATTGGATTCGAACCAACGCATACAGAGCACAATGGAGTAACAGTCCATCGCCTTAACCACTCGCGCCAAAGCTGGGGAACAATAGTCTGTTAAGGGGGGGGGAAGGAGAAAAAAGAGGGAAAATAAAGAGAGAGAGAGAAATTGAGGCTTCTTTTCCATTATCTATTAGTTTATTTGTCAGTATGTATTCTAACGATTAAAGAAAAATAACAAATTTCGCCTTTTCCGCTTTTGAATGGGGGAAAGAGTGGATCCGAAGGTCACTGGTACGAATCCCACCAGCGCCAGAAATAAAAACAGGCAAATTTATAAAATGATCAGACCTCTGTTTCTTTCTCTTGTAGAACTCAGATAAAAAGATTTATATTTGAAATCGAAAAATATATACTTGCTGTTGTTTTAACAATGTTTAATGACTGTGCTTTTGGCCCACAGGTCTGTTACTCTATTCAAGTTGTGTGTGTAATTTTGTTTAAGCATCTGAAATGATATCAGTTATAAAATGATCAGACCTCTGTTTCTTTCTGTTATGGACTGCATCACTCGCTATTAGCAATGTGTCAAATTGATTGAATAAAACTCAGATAAAACATTTATATTTGAAAATTTTGTGAAATAAACACAAAAAAAACCTGTGAGCCTCCTACACACTGGGCAGCACACCCTGACCTTCCACAGATTGTAGGGCATCCACGCCAGGAGCCTGTGGGTGAAAAAGTGCTCTGGTGTTGGGGCCTGGTTGTAAATGAGCCCTGGTACCGGTGGCTCGTACCAGAGCTTCAAGTTTGGCCGCAGCCTCTGGTTCTCCCACAGAGTGGATGATCATCGCTGGTCTTGCTGTGGAATGGTCTTCTTCATCTCTGCCGGCAGCCAGAATGAATCGGGCGCCTGAACGAGAAAGGCAGGGGCAGCAGGACAATAGAGAGGACCAAGAGGGGCAGCAGGACCAAGCAGAGGACCAAGAGGGGCAGCAGGACCAAGGAGAGGACAAGGAGGGGCAGCAGGACCAAAGAGAGGACCAGGAGGCGCAGCAGGACCAGTAGTAGGGAAAACACCCACATCGGACTCATCCTTAAAAAAAAGAAAAGAAGCCAAACTCAGTGAATTACACATGCAATAATAATATCAAAGTTATTTAACACACACACACACTCACACTCACACACACACACACACACACACACACACACACAAACATAAACACAGGTAAAAAAGAGAGTACTTACAGAGGCACTTGCAGGGCTGGCAGTAGCCTGAGAGGTAGAGGTGGTCCTCACAGACGCTGTAGCAGAGGGGGATGGAGGCAGAGAGAAAGGGGAGATGGTCCTAATATAGGTGGAGGCAGGGCTGGAGGGGGACATGGGTAGTACAGGGGAAGGGGTCCTCAAAGAGGCCATAGCAGGGCTGGACAGGGACTTGGGTACAGGGGAAGGGGTTCTCATGGAGGCCGTAGCAGGGCTGGACAGGGACTTGGGAACAGAGGAGGGGGTCCTCATGGAGTACCAGCAGAGGTAGTAGCAGGGCTGGACAGAGACTGTGAGGGAGAGGAAAGGTAGAGTACACCAGGAGACTATATTGTGATTGTTAGGTTGATTGATATTGTGATTGTGCATGTACCTATGTGATTGTAGACATAAGCCACATTAGTCACACGAGTTACACTAATAACACAGAGACATTAAGACGAACAAATCCATGTAATACCTCAACTGGCTACCTAGCCACAAGGTTTGGTTTGGCTGCAGCACCAGAAGCCCCTCCAAACCAGGATTTATAAAACTAAAGAGAAGAATGGCAAGTGAAATTGGTCAGAATAAAATGATGACAAAACAGTGCTGCGATAAAATGGATGGATAACGTTTGGCAAAATGTTATGGAAATATTTACCATTGACACAGTCAATGTAGGCCGCAGAGGACTCTGCACAGGCTTGGCAGGGACTGAGGCTGTGGTCTCTGCAGGGGCCGTGGCACGAGGTGGAACTGGACCCTGGACCGTGGCAGCAACAGGCACTGAGGCAGATGTGGGTGCCGGTGGAACACTGGCTGGCTGCTGAAGACATACAGATACAACAAGTATCAATACTACTGATATTTCAGCATGACAAATAGTTACATCTGATGTCCCTTCATTACCTTCTGGGAGTGAAATCCACAGACACAACTCTGGCCCACCAAACAACGATGTCTGGCCGCGGGTCTGCACTGGATATTTCTCAATCTGTAACCACATGGTATGCTCAATGTCATGGCATATACAACCTAGCCTATATCTGTTTAATCTGTTGGTGTATTTCACAGACAAAATTTACCTTCTGGTAGAGAGCATACCACCTATTCTGACTGGGGGCTGGCCTGTCCCCTACATCAGAGGGCCAAACCCCAGTGGTGGCAGAGGTCTTGAGGCGAGACAGCCACTCACTGTCCTGTCCCCCATGGCCCTGTGCTTCTTGGTCACCATCTGAGGCCAACAAGAGGAAGAATGTCAATCTAACTGTCAAAGTCTGTCATGGGACTAGGAGCAATACATCTAACTGTGAAATTCTGTCATGGGACTAGGAGCAATATTTTATAATCAATCAAATCTGTCTACCTGTCATCAATCATAAGCTTTTATCGCCATACACTTCATTGTCAATAAAAATGGTTATGAATCAAATCAATTGTGGGGGGACATGCAGCGTTCGGCCTGTAGAGGGAGCTACAGGACCGTGGCAAGGGTTACGGAAGCGAGGCTTCGTTGCGCACCTGTTGCGAATGAAGCCTCGTTAACGAAATGGTTTAAGATGTGTGTGCCTCTGCTTTGGGGGAGAAAAGGGCTGAAAAGCTATGACTGAAAAGTCGACCAGGACCGAAAGAACGAAAAAAAGAAGGAACATTGTAAATAAACAGGGTTTTCCCTTATCACCACCGAATCCGCCTCCTTTGCCCCTCGTTGGGAGCCACTGTAACAAAGGTCCTAAACACAGAGGCGGATTCGGTGGTGGTGATAAGGGAAAACCCTGTTTATTTACAATGTTCCTTCTTTTAATCGTTCTTTCGTCCTGGTCAACCTTTCAGTCACTCACCTTCAACATGCAGATGCGCCTGACTAATCAGTGCGATGAAGCCCGCTTCGGTTCTCTTGACATTCACTCCACACCAGTATGGCCCAGCATCCTGTTCAGACAGGTCAGTGATGGTCACAGTTTAGACTCCGTCATTCTTGTTGTCAGACAATGAGAATCTCCCTAGTGTCTGTTTACCATCATATGTAACAGAAATATTCATAATATACGCACAGGGTCCTTGCTGCACCAGGAGATTAACCTGCCTCCTCGCATTCCTCTGGCTGCTGAGTCCCTTCCTCCGGGCAATGTCCGCCCTGCTGTTGCTCCTCAACCACCCGGAGTTGAACACTCCTACCACCTGCCACAGAGCACAGCAGGGAAGGCTCGGACAAAGTGGAGGGCCACTGCAACAGCGGCTGCAGCACCACCCGCAGTGAGGCCCAGGCTGGAAGCCCAGAGGCAGCTGTTTCCTCTCCCTACCGCTAATGGCCCGTCCCAGGTGTTTGGAGCCCCTGGAAACCCAATGTGGACCAGCAGTTCACTTTTTACTTTCCCTCCCACCACTTTTTACACTTCCCTCCCACTACTTTCCCTAACCCTAACCCCTACCCGCCTTGTGTTTGCTGTCCCTCCTGTCATTTATCCAACCCCATTTGCTCCACCTGCCCCTCATCTGGCTGCCCCGAAGGTCCGCAAACGGACTGGAGAGGCCAACTCCTGCAGGAAGTGTGGGCAGCACAGGACTGGAGAAGGTTGGAGAAGATGAAGAAATAGCTTCTTCTTCTCTTTGTAAAAAGTTATTTATTCAACCTCAGGGTTTTTAAGAGTTTAACTTGTTTATTTGTGTGTGAGTGTGTGGATGTGTGTGTTTTTTGTGATTATTTCAATAAAAAATGTTCTATTTTTAAATATGAATCTTTTATCTGAGTTTGATTCGATCAATTCGACACATTCATAATAGCGAGTGATGCAGTCCACAAGAGAAACAAACAGAGGTCTGATCATTTTAGAACTGATCATTTCAGATGCATGAACAAAGTTACACACACACAGGCCCAGAGCACAATTATTAAAACATCATTAAAACAATAGCAAGTGTACATAAACTTGTGTTTGTTATGCCACAAGAAGCAAAATATTGGCTCAAGGGATCTTGAATTTACACAAAACAACACTTGGGAGACTTTGCCCATTTTTATTGCTGGCGCTGGTAGGATTCGAAACGGTGACTTTGGGATCCACTCTTTCCCCCCATTGAAAAACGGAAAAGGCAATCTTTTTTTTTTCTTTAATCGTTTAGAATACATACTGACAAATAAACTAGTAGATAATGAAAAAAAGCCTACATTTCTCTCTCTTTCTTTTCCCCCTTTTTCTCCCTTTTCCTCTTTTTTTATCCTTTTTCTTCCTCCCCCTTCTTCCCATTTTTCGCAACTTCTCCCCCCCCCCTCAACAAACTATTGTTCCCCAGTTTTGGCGCGAGTGGTTAAGGCATTGGACTAAAACTCCAATCGGGTCTCCCTGCGTAGGTTCAAACCCTGCTCACAGCACAGAGACAACAATATCCCTCTTTCTTTACAAGATGTCGGCCCACCTTTGGAAACCTGACATTCAGAAAAAATTTGTGAATACCTGAAAAGTTGTTGCAGGTGTAAGTATTGTAATAATAATAATAATAATAATAATAATAATAATAATAATAATAATAATAAGTATGTCGAAGAACAATAGTTGGACTTGCTGAAGCAAGCCCACTAATAAGTATAAGTATGAGCAATAACAATAGTTGGACTACCTCTAAACGTTAGTTAGAGAACCACTAAATATTTGTTGCTAAAACAACACAGCACAAGTCCAAAATGCATGTAGGTGACTAGCAAGCTAGCTAGTTCAAGCTAAAGCTAAGAATGCTTCCACTGCTACCACCAAAAGGACTAATGCTAATACCACCACACAGGTACATATGTTGACTATGTGTCTACTGTAAAATGTTAAAATTAAACGTTAAAATTAAACTAACCCGCTTCGAAGTCGACGTTCTCTCAACAATCGGTTACAAAAAAAAAACATGAACAACAACCTGACATAGAAACGACAGTCCGTAGTCGACACTGTGAAAACATGTTCGTTTATTTGAAGGAGAAGACAAACTACTTCTTACTTTTAGCTATTTATTTATATGTCAGAATTCTAGGCTTGTACAAGGACCACTTTTGGAGAAGAAAATCACAGTCAGCAAGCTGTTAATCTGTAACCAACCCTCCAAAAATGGATGCATTCAAACAGTCAAACAAAGCATTTACAGTAAACAAAGTGATTGTGATTGGCTATTTGGTTGGGGAGGAACCGTGGTTTAGACTTGGCATCCCTTGTTGTTCACGGGCTGGTCACACCATTCGTCCCATCTGCGGAGTCAGCACCCTGTTAGAGATAAGATACCTACTCTGGTATGTCCCCCCTAGCCTGGTACTTTTCCACTTTTGCTCTTTGTGTAAGCGTGTGTTGCGACATCTTTCTTGATGACCTGGCTTAACCTCTCTATGTATTAATCCAACGTACTATGGGACTAATGCTTGATTCATCCCATTTATCAACAGACCATCACATTAGTAAATTTAGCACACTGCAGTAATGTATTTTTATTATAGCAATAATAAACTGTTTTTATCAAATATAATTTCTAACAACGCATTCCGCATCCAATAGTGAAAAACACCCGAGACATTTTTCAGTACCTTTCGTTGCTAATGCTCATGGCTTAGTAATGCTAATGGCTTAGTTATGCTAGCTCTCAGAAAACCAGCGGGGTCTCGTCAATGTAAACATCAACAGAAGTGTGTTGCTGTGTAGCGCTGGATCAACCATTCCATAGAATGCTGCTCATGTTCTATTTCTAGAGGTCACATGGTAACGCATTTCTGAAAAGTCTTTATGATACATCTATGATTATTATTAATTATTTTCAAAACTATGTGTTGCTATGCAACCTTTCGATATAGAACATTAGCAACATTCTATGGAATGTTCAATCCGCTCCAGATAACAACTTCAGTTGATGTTTACATCGACACAAACCAGCTGATTTTTAGAGCAAAACGGGCTGAAAAATGCCTCAGTGTTTTTCAGGTTTGGACTGCTGCCTGCCGTTTTTACGTCCGTGTTTTCTGGTAGGATTCGAAACGGTGACTTTGGGATCCACTCTTTCCCCCACATTTATTCTCACCATTCCAGGACCATGGCGCTTTCTCTCTGTAGCCGTAGCATTATTGTAGTGAGATAGTTGTGTAAAATGAAAACTGTCAATAACCAGTTCACAAAACATAGCTTGTTTGGCTTGAAACACCAGGTGAGCAAAGGATTTAGGCAAAAAGTGTTTGTGCACAGGCTGGGAATCGAGCCCAGGCCTTCCAAACCACCTCCTCTGCCCATGTTGGTAATCGAACCCAGGCCTCCCATACCACCTCCTCGTTAGTATCATGGTCAGTATCCCTGCCTGTCACGTGGGAAACCGGGGTTCCTTTCCCCGACGGGGAGAGCTACTTGTTTCTTGCAGCTCTAATTCAAGCAAAGCAGTCCAAAGGTAGTGAAACGTAGTGAGTGGTTGTCCATCAGTCGTGTTCTTTGCGACAATGACCTTTCTGGTTGTCATTGTAGCTGTTTACACAACAAGGATGAACTGCCCCAAACCAGGTGATTGTCATGTATTGGGCCAGTTCTATTTCGGTCCCTTCACCTAGCTCCTATGTCTTCAGTGTTCACCAGGGCTCATATTCACAAAGCATCTTAAAGTAGGAAAGTTGATCTAGGATCAGTTTAGCCTTTTAGATCAGATTGAATAAGATTACATGGAAAGGTGGGGGACCTGATCCTAGATCAGCACTATTACTCTGAGACACTTTGTGGATATGGGCTTTGTTGGAGTTGGAGCTAAAGTTAGCTCGCTAACTCCCTTTGATCGCTTCCGTAGTATATAACCTGAGTAGTTGAAAAGTGCATTTATTAGGTTTTTTGGAAGGCACATATCACAAGCTTTAGACCCAAGAAGACAGCCACCAGAGGAACAATCAGAGTGAGTAAACTTACGACTTTATTACAAACTGTGGCTTGGCGGGGTCATTTTTATTTCGATACTTGACAAGTATCACCAGTGACAGAACCACACAAGTGTTCACCGGTTTTGTACGTGGAGGGTGCTTTAGTAGAGTCAGTGTGATCTGGGTGGATGAGAGAGGTGCTGAGCTGCAGGGAGACTCCAGATACCAGGGTGTCATACAGGGCGTCTGACTGTGACACTCCAGAGGCCATTGTCTTACCATGCTTACAATGGGTCAGGAAAACCTTTCAGCCTCAAACAATACAATAAGAAGAACATATGCCATTTAGCTAACGCTTTTATCCAAAGCCACTTACATTGCAGTGAGTGCATACATTTCAGTATATATGTGTTAGGGTTAGGGTTAGGGCCATGCTCTACCAACTGATTGGTAGTTTTTTTTTTCAGCGAATATCATAATTACATGATAGAATGACTAGCAAAGGAGTTCAAAAGTTGAGTGTGCGGAATTTATTAAGTTTGACAATGAGGACGAATCTCATTGCCAAACTTTCCCATAATTCAGTGTGTTTGTGTGTGCGTGTGTATGCGCGCGCGTGTGTGTGAATTTGAGTGTCTGTGGCACAGACTCTGTGCATGCATGCATTTATGTGTTTGTGCATGTGTGCATGCAGGTGTGTGTGTGTGTGTGTGTGTGTGTGTGTGTTTGTTTGTTTGTGTCCATGTGTGCGGGCGTGCATGCGTGTTTGTCCGTGTGTGTATGTATGTTTGAGAGTTTTTAATTCAACTCTAGGGCTCATTTAGTTGAGTCTTCAGTTGAGTATTACTGGAACTCTTCCTACTCTCAGAAATTGATGTGCTTCTTATACCACTTCGCTTCTTCCGCCACAAGTTCCCATCTAATCTGATTATCTCAACTCACCATCTCTAACGGGAGCACAAGTCATTTCAAATTCAAGGTATGAGTAGGACTTGTGTGAAAATGTGCCGTTGTTACAGAGAATACATTGACCTGCGTTTGTATTGGGACATTGAAGCATTCTTTCTTCTTTTGGCTCGATATTTTAAAAGTTTGAATTTGAAATCAAACTGTTCATATGAGGTTAAATGCTGCCCTGTCTAAATATGTACGCAGGGCACGAGTATGGTCACACTGCTACAATGTTAACTAAGACTCAAAAACCTAAAAACATACACGTTTACTGTAACCCTTCTAATTCCATGTCCTGCTGAGCTAAAAGTGTGCAGGTTTACCGTCACGCAAATGAATACATTATCTATGAAGTAATGAGACAAATGAACATAACAAAATATAACATGGTTCATGAGAAAAGAGTGGTCCAAAAAAAGTGAAAAAACATTGTGAATGTGTCAATGTGTATTTAGGGTTAGGGTTAGAACCAATACATTAATTAGCAGAGGTTGTCCTTATCTAGGATCAGGTAGGACCTGCACTCTTACTCTGAGACACTTTGTGGATACAGGTTTTAAGGTGCACATACTGTACTCAGTCATTGAAGGTGTAGGAGTCAGTGGAAGGGGCAAGGGAGTGGATTGGAATCAGGCCATAGATGAGCCCATGCTGCTCTTTGGAGACATCTCCCCCACCTACCGTACAGATCAAGGATCAGCTCGTCAGTTCTCTGAGCCTCAAGCCTAACTGAACTGGGAAACAAATGAAACTGATCCTGGGGCAGAATTTAGCAATCCATTTAACCCTCAGAGGAGCACAGCAGGGTCTCTACAGTGGCTACATGTCAGAGTTTGATTTTGATGCCTTGTTTCAGCACTGTACTCTGATTAGGGTATAATAGTCCTGTGACATATTTCCTTCATTCTTTTCTCCAGAGGTACCTTAAATTACTCTATACAGTATACTAACCCCTCACTATACAGTATGGTCTTTTGGATGCTGCCTTAATCTTCCTCACCAAATGTTCAGGTTTGACCTCTGCATCTCCCTCTGTGATGAAGAGCTCTGTGCAGATCTTGTTGAAAAGTATGGGTTCTCCTTGTTTAGCTATTCTCTGAAATACACATTCACACTTTGGCACACAACAACGCAAGTTAGGTGTCCTTTTCCCGAGGGGCCCATGCCTGCGTATCCAAAGACGCAAGAATGACACTTCAGTCTCGTTGAAAGCGTCGGTTCGAACCCCGCCTAGTTTGAAGCTGTCTCCGTGCTCAAAGAAGCTGTTGGACGACGTCCGTCTGAATGTGGTCTCCGAAGGATGTGCCGCACGCTTTACATTGTTTCTCCACCTCCTCTGTTTCCACGCCCATGGTCGTCCAAGCTGACAAAGAAGCATGGCTGTGCGACGAGGATGGCATTCGAACCCACGCGTGCAGAGCACAATGGATTAGCAGTCCATCGCCTTCACCACACGGCCACCTCGACCTACGCTTGTATTGGCCTGGTAGCCTATTCCACCGGATACTTAAAGCCAGGACGTGAAGAAAGGCTTTTTAAAAGTGGAATTTTGCTGCTACTTGGGGAAACATCTGTTGAACCATTGAGCCAAAGGACTTTGATTTGGTGGACCCAGCTTGTGAAAGTTTTCGTCAAAGGGCTCGTCCAGGATTTGAACCCGGGACCTCTCACACCCGAAGCGAGAATCATACCACTAGACCAACAAACCGTCTGACACCACCTTGCCCCTACACCGCAACGGAGCCTCAGGTTGTGGGAAGTGTCTGCATAAAAAGGACTATCTCATTCGCAACGCTGGCAAGGTGACCCATCTGCTGAAGCGGCGACCCAAGACACTTTGATGGAGTCGTCCGATCTGGTGAAAGGCTAAATCAGAGGGCTCGTCGGGGATTGAACCCAGGACCTCTCGCACCTTAAACGAGAATCATACCCCAAGACCAACGAGCCACCTACTAACGGATGCCCCTTCCCCGCAATGGAGCCTCAGGTTGGGGGACGTTTCCGCTCAGTCGGCAAAAAGCAGGGAGTTTACTTCCACTGTGTGTGCATTGTTGTAAAAATTTTCTCACCCCCCCACCCTCCCTTGTTTACTGAGTAATCCAGCCCATGAAAAAAAGGTGACAAGAAAGACCCCGTGGTGAAAATAGCTGCTTTCCAAGCAGTCGGCCCGGGTTGATGTGACAGATCATTGAATGTGACTAACTGTAGGAGGAAGCAGAATTGTGTTTTCAAGCACTTACCCACAGAGAGGTGAATCCTGGTGTCGTCGGCAGGCTTCATGGTTCGGTCAGATCCACACCAGTTTGTCCCAGCATCCTCTACTTTCAGATTTCTGATGGTGAAGTGTGTCAGTCTGGGGTAATCCCCTTTTCACATGGACACAAGGATAAACACACCACACCATGGCAATCCTCTCAACGTGTTTCGGTCACATTGTCTGATTTGAATTAGCTCCAATCTGTGAAATTCATTGGTCAAAATATTACATTTCAATCATTATCATAGTGCATTCACATTATTGAGGACTAAGTCTGCAGAATACCTCTGCTACACAACAGTACATTTATTAATGATGGACTAGAAGACCAGATTAGACTCACCTTTAACATGCAGGTGCAAAATAATAGTTGAATAATGTTTTTTCACTTCAGTCAAAAATAAACGAGCAAAATCCACAACTCATTCTCACCACATCGTAGACTGCTATGTCAACACTGAGCATGTTCAGATCTCACAGCTCACTACAGAGACACAGCACAGTAAAAAAAACACAAAAAGGAAGTGCTGATATCATTAGAGTTAGGTTTCTCAGAATAACTAGATCTGGAGCTGATAAACAATAATTCATATGTTGACATTTTTTTCACAGCCACTGTGACTTGAATCTAGTTCACAAGACTGATTTTTCTGCAGATGGATTTTGATGGCGCCAGCCTTGATTTAAATGTGTATATCTATTTACAGTTGAATGAGCGTGCCTGGCGGACATCCTGAAGAAATCGCACCCTCGCCATTTGTCAATTCCTTTGCAATTGTAATGTGTCTCACACCTTGTCCTTTGTTGGGAATGATACTTAAGGAGAAGGAGAGGAAGATGTTCTTTGAGTTTTGGGTCATATGTTGCTTTGAAACTGTTAAATTGGTTATTTTGTTGATACTCTATTCTCATTCTTCCTATGTGCATTAATGTGAGGTTGTGCGCTAGATAAAGCTTCTGTTAATACAGCACAACATAATCATGACCAGGTTCTCTCATTGAATGTTGAATGTTCACATGCATCATGTTATGGAAAATACATTCATAGAACTATTTTCAGGTTATACACTTTCATATGACTGATACAACTTGTGTAACTACTGTGATGACATTTTCTCTTGCCACTCCTCTAAAGTTCTATAGCCATTGTTCTGAGAAGCACTGTATGATTTACCATATGAACAGCGGTGATCTCTGAGGGAGTGGTAGGAGAGAGCAATAGTGGGGGGACAGGCGCATCCTGTCGATAGGTGTGAAATGTTGAACGGCGATTAATCAATAAGAAAGTCTCCCCATTGTTCATTCTCTCCCGCCCTTTCTCACGTAAGCACAGGCCCATCAGCCGATAGCCTTGGCGGCGCCTGTGTTATGTTTAAACTGTATAAAAGACGAACCTGATCATTGTCTCTTTAGACTTGTGCTGAACGGACCCCCGGTTCTACGCTGGGCTGCTGTTACGCTCTTGTCTCTTGTTTGCAAGCAATAAATACCGGACTCAGATATTGTGGCTACTCAGGACTTGTTTCTTGATTCTTACCTCCGAAGAGCTAAAGTACAGAGTGGTAAATCCTAGACTTCCACCACAATCATCATCGAGACGTAGAGATAGTTAGCTACTGCTATTGGCATGAGCGTAAACTCCTCACAAGACAATTTATCTTAACTTGAGGGCAAGTAAAATAGCATTTTGGGTATTCTTAATGAATCTAGGATCCGATATGATGGATTGTCTGTCACACAGGGATGAGCAAAGTATTGTCTATCATTGTTAACCCATGAAATATACTTTGGAGTCAGATATAATGTAATAATAATAATAATAATAATGCATTTTATTTGGAGGCGCCTTTCAGGTCACCCAAGGTCACCTTACAGAAAAGAAGTAAAAGCAAAAGCAAGACATCAATCATTAAAAACAAAACAAACAACACATCAAGATAAAAACAAGTGAAGTACAGAGTGTCCAATTTATAGATAGTATGCCAGTTTGAACAGGTGGGTTTTGAGTTGGGACTTGAATGGGGGGAGAGAATTCCAGAGCATGGGTGCTGAGCAGCTGAAGGCTCGGGCACCCATGGTGCTGAAGCGTGACGTGGGGATGGTTAGCAGTCCAGCAGAGGTTGAGCGAAGGGAGCGGGAGGGAGTGTATTCATGGAGGAGGTCACGGAGGTAAGTGGGGGCTAGATTGTGGAGGGATTTGTAGGTGAGGAGAAGGTTTTTGTACTGGATGCGGTAATGTACCGGGAGCCAGTGAAGTTGGATGAGGACAGGGGTGATGTGGTCAGATGATTTAGTGCGGGTGATGATCCGGGCGGCCGAGTTCTGAATGATCTGCAGTCTGTTGATGAGTTTGGTGGGGAGTCCGGTAAGGAGGGCATTACAGTAGTCGATGCGTGGTGTGACAAGTGAGTTGACCAGGATTTCAGTGCTGGATTGGGTCAGTGATGGGCGGAGTCTGGAGATGTTGCGGAGGTGGAAGAATGCAGTCCGGGTGATGTTCTGAATATGGGAAGTAAATGACAAGGTGTTGTCCAAGATGACGCCGAGGCTCTTGACTTGGGGGGAGAAGGGTACGGGGGATCCATCGATGATGATGGGTGGAGCTGGGGTGTGTTGTGATTTGGTGAGGGTGGATTTGGAGCCGATGAGCAGTGCCTCAGTTTTGTCACCGTTAAGTTTCAGGAAGTTCCTGCTCATCCAGCTCCGGATGTCTTCCAGGCAGGTGATGAGGGAAGTGGGAGGGATGGCGGCAGTGGGTTTGGAGGAGATGTAGACCTGTGTGTCATCAGCGTAGCAGTGAAAATGGACCCCATGGTGACGGAGGAGTGTGCCCAGGGGGAGGAGGTAAATGGTGAACAGGAGTGGACCCAAGACTGACCCCTGGGGGACACCCAGTGAAACACCCGAACACCCAGACTTGTGGTTGCTTAGTTGAACGAATTGTTGGCGGTCAGTGAGGTATGACGTGAACCAGGACAGTGCAGCACCAGTGATCCCAATGCCAGCCAGGCGGTCCAGGAGCAGAGGGTGGGAGATGGTATCGAAAGCTGCGCTGAGATCGAGGAGGATGAGAATGGTGAGTAGTCCGGAGTCAGCTGCACGGAGGAGGTCGTTGGTGATTTTGACTAGGGCTGTTTCAGTGCTATGTTTTGGACGGAAGCCAGATTGGAAGGGGTCGTGGAGATTGTTTGTGTCAAGGTGGGACTGTAGTTGTGCGGCGACCACCCTTTCAAGTGTTTTGGAGATGAAGGGGAGGTTGGAGATGGGCCGATAATGGTTGAGGTCGGCTGGGTCAGCACCGGGTTTTTTCAGGATGGGTGTAATGGCAGCCAGTTTGAGAGTGGGGGGTACAGTACCAGTAGAGAGGGATGAGTTAATTATGTTGGTGATCATGGGGGAGATGGACGGCAGACATGCTTTGACAAGGGAGGTGGGAAGAGGGTCGAGCTGACAGGTGGTGGTTTTGGCTTTGTGGATGAGTTCTGTGACGGTGTGTTCTGATACTGGGGTGAAGTCAGAGAGGGAGCTGATGAAAGGTTGGCCAGTGGTGATCATCCAGGGCGGATCGTTTGAGGTGCAAGATGAGGCCAGTTGTTGGTGAATAGTGTTGATCTTAGAGCTGAAGAAGTCCAGAAAGGCAGTGCACTGATTGGTGGAAATGTCTGGAGGGAGGGTTTTAGGAGGCTGAAATAAGTGACTTACTATTGAGAAGAGGACTCTGTTGTTACCTGAACCAGTGTTGATGAGGTTGGAATAGTATGAGGATTTGGCAGTGGTGAGGGCATTCTTGTAGTGATGGAGGTGGTCTGAGTACATTTGGCTGTGTACAGTGAGTCCAGTCTTTTTGTAGAGTCGCTCCAGTCGACGGCCAGTGGTTTTGAGCTGGCGAAGTTCAGGGGTGAACCAGGGAGCAGTGTGAATGAATGAGACTGAACGGGTTTTCAGGGGAGCCAGGGTGGTGAGGGAAGAGGAAAGGCAGTTGTTATAGTGAGTCACCAGGTCAGCTGAGGAGGATGCTGGGGGAGGGTTGGGGTAGGAGCTGATCAGGGTGGAGAGGTCTGTGGTGTTGATATGTTTGATGTTTCTGAAGGAGATGGTCCGTTGTTCCTTGACTTTGTGTAGTTGGGTGTGAATGTCAAAAAGTACAGCTTTGTGGTCGGAGATGGGGAAATCAGTGACATCAAGGTTGGTGGGAGTGATGTCAGTACAGCAGATTAAATCCAGTATGTGACCTTTGTTATGGGTTGGGAGGTTGACGTGTTGTGTGATACCAAGACAGTCCAGGAGTGATGTGAAGTCGTTAGCAAAGGTACAGGATGGGTTGTCAACGTGGATGTTGAAATCACCGAGGAGGATCACAGTGGGGGACATTGCACATACGGCTGTAAGTAGTGATGAGAATTCGTTGAGGAAAACAGCAGAGGGTTTTGGTGGTCTGTAGATTGTAACAATGAAGGTGGGTTTGGGGCCTGTGAGTTTTACAGCTAGACATTCAAAAGAGGAGTGATGGGGGACTGTGACGGCAGTGACTTTGATGTTCTCACGGTGAAGAAGAGCGAGGCCACCCCCTCTCCCAGTAACACAGGGTTTACTAATAGAAGAATATCCTGGTGGGACGGCCTCATTAAGATGGGAGAAGTCATTTGGCTGTTGCCAGGTTTCAGTGAGGCAGAGAATGTCCAGGTTGTGGTCAACAATAAAGTCAGTGATCAGAAGAGCCTTGTTACTGAGAGATCTGGTGTTCAATAAACAGAGTTTCAGACAGGTGAGTGGAGTGTAGGAGGTTGCTTTAAGCAGGGGGGACAGTACACTGTGATTGACAGGACTGGCAGAACGGGCAGTGTGAGGAGGGGGGCGGGGCCCAGTGGACCAGAAGGAGCGGATATTTACGTTGCTGTTGTGTTGGGTGTACTGAAAGTTCCGTCCAGAGCCACTGTGGATGTACCTTGGTCGTTTGAGGATGTAGTGGTGGGATGCAAGCTGAGGAGGGGGGATCCTTGAGAAGGTCCGGAGACGTAACAACTCCATTACCGAGTACTGGAGCGGCAGAGATGCGCTCGTGAGAGTCAGACAGAGCGCAATCCAGAGAAACAAATTAAAAATCCACATGGTGTGAGAACGGCAGCGATGTAGTCCAGTGGTGGGTGGTCCAGGTGATGGTGAGCTTCACTGGAGACGGGGAAGCCAGCTGCACGGCGCCGGGGCCTAGCGGCAGGCTAGCCGGCCGGCAGGTGAACACGGTCGGGTAGAGGTGTAGCAGGGAGGCGGCGTCCTCCGCGGTGACAGCAATCCGCGGACGCAGGTAAACGTCCGAGAGTGCTGGCAGTGTGGCAGCGGACCGGTCCGAACGGGCGTGCTTCGTGGGGCACACCAGAGCAGGCTATCTAGCCACAGAGTGCAGAGAGGAGCCACGGGAGTCCCGACAGGTGAGCCCTGTACCGGCGAAGCTAGCCTCCGGCTAACGCGCAATGAGGCAGTAGCAGCAGACAGGCAGAAACCGATGTTTTGGTGTCGCAGAGTGACGAATCGAGGAAGCCGAATTGAGCAGAGGGACTCCAAGTCCAACATTCGTGACAGACAAACTTGATGGATCGATTTGAAGCATCCAAAATAGTGATAATAGTGAGAACAACGGGGAGGCGCGGCAGCAGCTTGCCAGCGGTCCCTCCTCGTAACTATGATGTGGAGACATATAATGTTAACTTATGTTAGTTGGTCATGCGACCACTTGTTTTGAGTTCGATTCATCATGTTCATACCTGTTAGAAGTATTTATTGGTAATAAATGTAATAATAATGAGGATGTAGACATTTTCTATGGCTATGGATCATTATCATAGTGCATGCATCATCATTATTGAGGAATAGATCTGCCTCTGCTACACAACATCAGTGCATTAATGATGAACAAGAAGACCAGCTTACACTCACCTTCAACATGCAGTTGCACCTGACTAATCAGTGCGATGAAGCCCGCTTCGGTTCTCTTAACATTCACTCCACACCAGTATGGCCCAGCATCCTGTTCAGACAGGTCAGTGATGGTCACAGTTTAGACTCCCTCATTCTTGTTGTCAGACAATGAGAATCTCCCTAGTGTCTGTTTACCATCATATGTAACAGAAATATTTCTAATATACGCACAGGGTCCTTGCTGCACCAGGAGATTAACCTGCCTCCTCGCATTCCTTTGGCTGCTGAGTCCCTTCCTCCGGGCAATGGCTTGTACATGGACCACTTTTGGAGAAGAAAATCACAGTCAGCAAGCTGTTAATCTGTAACCAACCCTCCAAAAATGGATGCATTCAAACAGTCAAACAAAGCATTTACAGTAAACAAAGTGATTGTGATTGGCTATTTGGTTGGGGAGGAACCGTGGTTTAGACTTGGCATCCCTTGTTGTTCACGGGCTGGTCACACCATTCGTCCCATCTGCGGAGTCAGCACCCTGTTAGAGATAAGATACCTACTCTGGTATGTCCCCCCTAGCCTGGTACTTTTCCACTTTTGCTCTTTGTGTAAGCGTGTGTTGCGACATCTTTCTTGATGACCTGGCTTAACCTCTCCATGTATTAATCCAACGTACTATGGGACTAATGCTTGATTCATCCCATTTATCAACAGACCATCACATTAGTAAATTTAGCACACTGCAGTAATGTATTTTTATTATAGCAATAATAAACTGTTTTTATAAAAAAATAATTTCTAACAACGCATTCCGCATCCAATAGTGAAAAACACCCGAGACATGTTTCAGTACCTTTCGTTGCTAATGCTCATGGCTTAGTTATGCTAGCTCTCAGAAAACCAGCGGGGTCTCGTCAATGTAAACATCAACAGAAGTGTGTTGCTGTGTAGCGCTGGATCAACCATTCCATAGAATGCTGCTCATGTTCTATTTCTAGAGGTCACATGGTAACGCATTTCTGAAAAGTCTTTATGATACATCTATGATTATTATTAATTATTTTCAAAACTGTGTGTTGCTATGCAACCTTTCGATATAGAACATTAGCAACATTCTATGGAATGTTCAATCCGCTCCAGATAACAACTTCAGTTGATGTTTACATCGACACAAAACAGCTGATTTTTAGAGCAAAACGGGCTGAAAAATGCCTCAGTGTTTTTCAGGTTTGGACTGCTGCCTGCCGTTTTTACGTCCGTGTTTTCTTTTTTGTTGGGTTCGCGATCGTGCAGAGGGAAGCGACGGCAGCGACTTCGGAGAGGGTATGTGACGACAGTTGGACCATATCTGAAAGATAGTTAGACAATATCTGAACGATAGTTAGACAACCACTCGATATGTGTTGCTAAAACAACACAGCACAAGTCGAACATGCACGTAGGTGACGAGCAAGCGAGCTCGTTCAAGCTAAAGCTAACTATGCTACCACCGTAGCTACTGACGGACTAACAGTCATGCCATTACACAGATGCATTTATTGACTATGTGTCTACTGTAAAATGTAATTGAACGTGACATACCTGCTTCGAGGTCGCTGTCCTCTCAAAAAGGAAACAGGAACAACAACCTGTCGTAGAAATGGCAGTCCGCAGTCCACGCAGTCCCACAGCAAACCTGAAAAACACCGAGGCGTTTCTCAGTACCTTTCGTTGCTAATGCTAATGGCGTAGTAATGCCAGCGCTCAGAAGACCAGCTGGATCTAGTCAATGTCAACATCATCAGAGGTGTGTTGCTGCGTAGCGCTGGATCAAACATAGAATGTTGCTCGTGTTCTATTTCTAGAGGTCACATGGTAACGCATTTTTGAAAAGTGTTCATGATATGTGTCATGTATGATTATTACTCGTTATTTTCAAAACTGTGTGTTGCTATGCAACCTTTCAATGTAGAACATCAGCAACATTCTATGGAATGTTCAATCCGCTCCAGATAACAACAAACTTCAGTTGAGATTTAGCATAAGCAACGAAAGGCACTGAAAAATGCCTCGGTGTTTTTCAGGTTTGACTGCGAGAGTGCGTGGACTGCGGCCTGCCGTCTCTATGACAGGTTGTTGTTCGTGTCTTCTTTTTTTGCAGGGTTCGAGATCGTGAAGAGGGAAGCGACAGCGACTTCGAAAACGGTATGTGGCATTTAATTACATTTTACAGTAGACACATATCGAACACATTGTTTGTGCAATGACTATTTTGCGAGAAGCAATGGTAGCATTGTTAGCTGCTAGATGGCTAAGTAACCCGTTGACAGTTTCTAAGAGTTAGCTCGCCCGATTTAAGCCTTTAGCTTGAACTAGCAAGCTTGCTAGCCAGCTCCATGCATTTTGCCAAGAAATGTACATTTTGGCCTTGCGCTATGTTATTTCGTATTCTAGCAACACATATTCAGTGGTGCAATGTCATTATTGTCCGTAGAGTGGACTGATCCATGAGGACATTTACATTACATTCATGGCATTTAGCAGATGCCTTTATCCAAAGTGACTGACAACAGATACATTTGTCTAAGTAAGTGAATCATCTATCCATCAGTCATCATAAGATAAAGTAATCAATGCTCGGACCAGTGGCCATAGGCAGTCACAATGCTAGAAGAAGGACATTTTTATTATTATCAGGAGAGAAACTTGTAGGAGGGACCGTTAAGATGTAGGTCTTCAATCTACAGCGGAAGATTGGTAGTGACTCTGCAGTCATGACAGCAGTAGGAAGCTCATTCTACCAGCGGGTCGCCAGGACAGTGAAAAGCCATGAACGAAGGGGCGGCGGTGCCAGGCGGCCAGTCGTGGGTCTTGAATCTGATGAGAGCTGCTACCGGGAGCCAGTGAAGGGTGCGGAGGAGGGGAGTGACATGGGAGAATTTGGGGAGTTTGAACACCAGACTGGCGGCAGCATTCTGGATGAGCTGTAGAGGCAATTCAATAGTCTCGCATCGAATACCTGTACCTGTATTAATACCTTCTTTTTAATATCATTGCTATTTTGTTCTAAATGTGTTTGTCTTTTGTTAGACATCATCTATGAGCTGGTTCAGTTTGGGGTGATGGTGGGGAGGCCCCTGGTGGTGGTTAGTACAGTTCTTTCACTGTGACTTTGTTGACAAGTCCATATGACTCTCTGCTCTCTCTCTTGTGTTTCCTGTTAGCAACCTGGTGGGTTTGTGGAACGTCTGTACTCTCTTCTGCACTCCTGCCTGCCTGCCTGCCAGCAACATGGAATCAGAGGCTGAGTGATGGCTGGTGCAGCTGAAAGTACAGACATGTTCTGATGTTGTTACTGTTCCTTCTCTCTAGCATTTAGCATCCAATCTATAGTTCAGTTTAAATGGATACTGTGAATTAGCAGTAACTCAGAGCCTTAACTCAGGGCGGGCTGATGATGCTTCTGGAGGTTCCCTGGTACTTCAAATCAGTCTCTGGTCATTGGAGTTTCCAGCCTCCTGGAGCACCACCTCCAGCTCCTCATGGAGTCCTCCTAGACACACACACACACACACACACACACACACACACACACACACACACACACACACACACAGGCTTTTAAGTAATAGGAAAAAGTAGTTTAAATGATTGTAAGTAATTGTATTCTGACCATTATTTTTTCACTTCCCCCTCCCCTCTCTCTCTCTCTTTCTTTCTCTCTTAGGAATTCCATAGGGTCAGACCTCATCGGTCACCCCAAAGAATGGGAAGTTCTTCAGTGAAATCCAATAAGTATTCCAGTTAAAGTTTAAAAAATAACCTCACGTCTTCTTGTTATGTCTCCCCCCCCCACCCCCCCGATCTGCAGGACCACAGGAGCCTCACTGATTTGTTACGGATGGGGGTTGTGCTTCCCAGTGCGTCCCCCTACTTGCCTCCCTCCGTCCGTCCACTGTGCCACCTCAATCACATACTTATCACCAGCACCTGTGTGTAATTGTCACTCATGCAATATGTACCCTCACTTCCCTTCACTCCCGCTTCGTCTTCACCTTTGTTGGTCGCTTTGTGAGCGTAAGTCATACGAGTATACAAGTACTGTTTTGAGACTGTGATCTCCTCTTTGATTTCGAGCATTGAGTCCCTATTTTTGTGTCCTGTTTTGACTACTCATCCAAAGTAAAGATCCTTTTGTTTAGTACCGCTAACTACTTGTCCGCCTCTCTTTCTCTGCACCGCACCTGGGTCCGTTAACATACCTAAACCTTACACTGATTTGTGTCTTTGCCACTTTACTTTCATCCTACAGATACTTAGAATATATATTTGCAAATAAATGAGTAATAGAGTAGCTCAAATGTATTTCCTGTCTCTGTTTTCTTTTCTTTTGGTGACACTTCACACAAAGGGGTTTCCGTTATAATGGGTTCATAATTCAGTTTGCACATTATAAGCATGTGTTGCATTTATAAAGCATTAGTAACAGCGCAGCCACATATTTTCAAACTACTTTAATTGTCATTATCTACGAATGAATCATTAAAAGAGAATATCGTGACTATTTCTGTATTTTTGAAACCTCTTGTTTTGTGTCTGAATTGAATCAATGAATCAATGCGTAGTTCGTACAAATATAATCTATGAATCGAATCACTGTTTTATCTCATTCAGCCACGGAATCCCTAGTTTAACAGCGTCAACTTTAGAAGCAGCATTACTGTTAAGTGTCACTTTCATTTTGTATAGTGTGCCCATGGCATTGGGCTGCATGGAATCCACACGCATACACACCACACTAAGGGCATGTGACAGGGACCCGTGTCTGCTTATTAGCGCTACGTTTAGAACTGTAAACTGAGATCATACAAATTTTCCTGTAACATCACTTTAATAGTCAATAAACTCATGAATCCTGATGCATAAGTGCTTTGTTATTTCCTTTCAAACCCTTCCTGTAAGTCCCTTTCACATGTCAAGAAGTAACTTACTGTAAGTAACGATAAAATGCTAAGGGTAGCTGTGATCGAAATAGAAAAATACCTTCCAGAAGAAAAACAAATGAGGTTCCCAATGCCTTTAGGATTGCTTCCTGTGCGACCATGGCCCGTTCACACGTGAAGAAGTAACTTAGAAAACAATAAAAATCACCAGGGAGCTTTGATGGCGAAGAGGTTAAGGCGTAGGATTACTAATCCAATGGGGTCTCCCTGTGCAGCTTTGAACCCTGCTCTCAGCGTAAACACAGCTGTGTCCCTATTTATGTACAAGATGTCGGCCCACTTTTGGAAACCTGATGTAAAACAAATCGAGCTGCAATTGCAGGATGGTTAAGGCGTTTGCTTTAAAATCAAACATATTTCCCAATGCCTTTGGCATTTCCTTTCAAACCCTTTGCCTGCAAGGCTGTGTCATTTTCATGTTTCAAAATGTACAAAAGTGTAAGGAACAATGACATGCAAAGGGAAGCTGTGATGGCCGAGTGGTTAAGGTGTTGGACTTGAAATCCATTGGGGTTTCCCCGCGCAGGTTCGAACCCTGCTCACAGCGCTGGGGAAATGACATCCCTCTTAAAGGACGACATGTTGGTCCACCTTTGGAAAAATTAGACGTGGTGGCAATTGTGGTTCCCAATGTCTTTGGGACCTCCTTTCCTGTGTAGCCCATGGCCCTTTCAAATTTGAAGAAGTAACGTAGAAACATTTAAACAACAATGAAAGGCTAAGGGCAGCTGTGATGACGGAGTGGTTAAGGATAAGGACCCGAAATCCAATGGGATTCCTTTGCTTTCTCAAAGTGTTGTTGCGCATGTATTTGTGTAATGTAAGTTGCATCCTCGTAACATGGCTTCTGTGAATTGATATTCAAAAGTCTCTATATGAGGCTTCCTTAATAAGCAAACTCTGGTCCGTGTCTAGATCTTGAAAAGATTTTGTCTTTACTACAGACCAGGCAGTGCAGAAGCCAGTATAGCTGTGATGGCCGAGAGGTTAAGGCGTTGGACTCGAAATCCAATGGGGTCTCCCCGCGCAGGTTTGAACCCTGCGCACAGTTTACAAAATTGAGTCTATGTATTTAAACAGAACAAAGTAAAGACCAGCAATGTTGCTTACTCAAATTAAGGTGTGTTGTTACACATGTATTTGTGTGCTGAAAGTTGCAAAAGAAGCCTCAATTTCTCTTTCGTTTTCTTCTTTTTTCTCCTTTTTCTTCTTCCCCCTTCTTCCCCCCCCTTAACAGACTATTGTTCCCCAGCTTGATGCTTAGGGAAAAGAAAGAGAGAGAGAGAAATTGAAGCTTCTTTTCCATTATTTACTAGTTTATTTATCAGTATGTATTCTAAACGATTAAAGAAAAATAAAAAATATTGCCTTTTCTGTTTTTGAATGGGGGGGAAGAGTGGATCGGAAGGTCACCGGTTTGAATCCCACCAGCGCCAGAAATAAAAACAGGCAAAGTCTCCCAAAGTGTTGTTTTGTGTAAATTCAAGAGCCAATATCTTGCTTCTTGTGACATAACAAACAGAAGTTTAAGAACACTTGCTGTTGTTTTAATGATGTTTAATGACTGTGCTCTGGGCCTACAGGTCTGTTTATGCATCTGAAATGATCAGACCTCTGTTTCTTTCTCTTATGGACTGCATCACTCGCTATTAGCAATGTGTCAAATTGATTGAATAAAACTCAGATAAAAGATTTATATTTGAAAATAGATTTTTTTTTATTGAAATAAACACAAAAAACCTGTGAGCTGCCTCCTACACACTGGACAGCACACCCTGACCTTCCATAGATGGTAGGGCATCCACGCCAGGAGCCTGTTGGTGAAAAAGTGCTCTGGTGTTGGGGCCTGGTTATAAATGAGCACTGGTACCAGTGGCTTGTACCAGAGTTTTGAGTTTGGCCGCAGCCTCTGGTTCTCCCACAGGGTGGATGCAATCATCGCTGGTCTTGCTGTGGAATGGTCTTCTTCATCTCTGCCGGTAGCCAGAATGAATCGGGCGCCTGACCGAGAAAGGCAGGGGCAGCAGGACAATAGGGAGGACCAGGAGGGGCAGCAGGACCAAGGAGAGGACCAGGAGGGGCAGCAGGACCAAGGAGAGGACCAGAAGGGGCAGCAGGACCAGTAGTAGGGAAAACACCCACATCGGACTCATCCTTAAAAAAAAAAAAAAGAAGCCAAACTCAATGAATTACACATGCATCATCATATCAGAGTTATTTATCACACACACACACACACACACACACACACACACACACACACACACACACACACACACACACACACACACACAGAAACAGACACAAATGGACACACAAACACAGGTAAAAAGGAGAGCACTTACAGAGGCACTTGCAGGGCTGGCAGTAACCTGAGAGGTAGAGGTGGTCCTCACAGATGCCGTAGCAGAGGGGGATGGAGGCAGAGAGAAAGGGGAGATGGTCCTAATATAGGTGGAGGCAGGGCTGGAGGGGGACATGGGTAGTACAGGGGAAGGGGTCCTCATAGAGGCCGTAGCAGGGTTGGACAAGGACTTGGGTACAGGGGAAGGGGTCCTCATGGAGGCCGTAGCAGGGCTGGACAGGGACTTGGGTACAGGGGAAGGGGTCCTCATGGAGGCCGTAGCACTCCTGCCTACAGGGAGGAGGTCCAGCACCTAACAGTGTGGTGCAACGACAACAACCTGGCTCTCAACACCAGGAAGACCAAAGAGCTCATTGTGGACTTCAGGAAGTCAAAAGCTGGCACACACACCCCCATCCTCATCAACGGGACTGAGGTGGAGCGAGTCACCAGCTTCAAGTTTCTGGGTGTCCACATCTCTGAGGATCTCTCCTGGACCCTCAACACCTCTACCCTGATCAAGAAGGCTCACCAGCGTCTCTTCTTCCTGAGGAGACTAAAGAAGGTCCATCTGTCTCCTCAGATCCTGGTGAACTTCTACCGCTGCACCACCGAGAGCATCCTCACCAACTGTGTCACAGTATGGTATGGCAACTGCTCTGCATCTGACCGGAAAGCACTGCAGAGGGTGGTGAAAACTGCCCAACGCATCACCGGTTCCTCACTCCCCTCCATTGAGGCTGTCCAGGGCAAACGATGCTTGCGTAAGGCAAAGTATTCTTTAATACTACTATTAATACACTGCACATATCTGTACATACTGTACATACCTGTTTATACTGTTCATACGGCATTCCATATTTATTCTGCTATTTACTCTAATGTTACTGTTAATACGTATACCTAGACTGCATTGCCTATACAGCTCATATGCTGCTTATACTGTTCATACTGCATCCTATTTATTCTGCTATAATGCTACTGCTAATTCATATACTGCTTACACTGCACCACTTATACTATACTGCACTATTATACTGCACTATCTGTATATACTGTTCACACTGCACTTTTCTGCTTTTCTGCACTTCTGGTTTGACGCTAACTGCATTTCGTTGTCTCTGTACTTGTCCTCTGCACAATGACAATAAAGTTGAGTCTAATCTAATCTAATCTAATCTAATCTACTGGCAGTACCAGCAGGGGTAGTAGCAGGGCTGGACAGAGACTGTGAGGGAGAGGAAAGGTAGAGTACACCAGGAGAGTATATTGTGATTGTGCATGTATCTATGTGATTGTAGGCATAAGCCACATTAGTGACACACGAGTTACACTAATAACACAGAGATATTAAGATGAACAAATCCATGTAATACCTCAACAGGCTTCCTAGCCACAAGGTTTGGTTTGGCTGCAGCACCAGAAGCCCCTCCAAATCGGGGTTTATGAAACTGAAGAGAAGAATGGCAAGTGAAATTGGTCAGAATAAAATGATGACAAAACAGTGCTTCGATAAAATAGATGGATAACGTTTGGCAAAATGTTATGGAAATATTTACCATTGACACAGTCAATGTAGGCCACAGAGGACTCTGCACAGGCTTGGCAGGGACTGAGGCTGTGGTCTCTGCAGGGGCCATGGCACGAGATGGAGCTGGACCCTGGATCATGGCAGCAGCAGGCACTGAGGCAGATATGGGT
Source organism: Argentina silus (assembly GCF_951799395.1). Classification (NCBI taxonomy): domain Eukaryota; kingdom Metazoa; phylum Chordata; class Actinopteri; order Argentiniformes; family Argentinidae; genus Argentina; species Argentina silus. The sequence continues at coordinate 880,372 of NC_139676.1, read as the reverse complement.
GCCAGGGGAACACTGGCTGGCTGCTGAAGACATACAGATACAACTGTATCAATTATCAATACTACTGATAATGGGATCCTTTTTCAGCATGACCAATAGTTACATCTGATGTCCCTTCATTACCTTCTGGGAGTGAAATCCACAGACACAGCTCTGGCCCACCAAACAGCAATGTCTGGCCGCGTGTCTGCACTGGACATTTCTCAATCTGTAACCAAATGGTATGCTCAATGTCATGGCATATACAACATAGCTTATATCTGTTTAATCTGTTGGTGTATTTCACGGACAAAATGTACCTGCTGGTGAAAGGCTAAATCAAAGAAGCTGTTGTACGAGGTCCGTCTGAATGTGGTCTCCGAAGCATGTGCCGCACGCTTTACATTGTTTCTCCACCTCCTCTGTTTCCACTCCTTTCACAAGCTGGGTGCACCAAATGAAAGTCCTTTGGCTCAATGGTTCAACAGATGTTTCCCCAGGTAGCAGCAAAATTCCACTGTTAAAAAGCCTTTCTTCACGTCCTGGCTTTAAGTGTCCGGTGGAAAGGGCTACCGGGCCAACATGAGCGTAGGATGAGGTGGCTGAGCGGTTAAGGCGATGGACTACAATGTTCTTTATCAGCTTGGACGACCGTGGGCGTGGAAACAGAGGAGGTGGAGAAACAATGTGAAGCGTGCAGCACATCCTACGGAGACCACATTCAAACGGACCTTGTCCAACAGCTTCTTTGATTTAGCCTTTCACCAGCACCTACATTTTGTCCGTGAAATACACCAACAGATTAAACAGATATAAGCTATGTTGTATATGCCATGACATTGAGCATACCATTTGGTTACAGATTGAGAAATGTCCAGTGCAGACACGAGGCCAGACATTGCTGTTTGGTGGGCCAGAGCTGTGTCTGTGGATTTCACTCCCAGAAGGTAATGAAGGGACATCAGATGTAACTATTGGTCATGCTGAAAAAGGATCCCATTATCAGTAGTATTGATAATTGATACAGTTGTATCTGTATGTCTTCAGCAGCCAGCCAGTGTTCCCCTGGCACCCATATCTGCCTCAGTGCCTGCTGCTGCCATGATCCAGGGTCCAGCTCCATCTCGTGCCATGGCCCCTGCAGAGACCACAGCCTCAGTCCCTGCCAAGCCTGTGCAGAGTCCTCTGTGGCCTACATTGACTGTGTCAATGGTAAATATTTCCATAACATTTTGCCAAACGTTATTCATCTATTTTATCGAAGCACTGTTTTGTCATCATTTTATTCTGACCAATTTCACTTGCCATTCTTCTCTTCAGTTTCATAAACCCCGATTTGGAGGGGCTTCTGGTGCTGCAGCCAAACCAAACCTTGTGACTAGGAAGCCTGTTGAGGTATTACATGGATTTGTTCGTCTTAATATCTCTGTGTTATTAGTGTAACTCGTGTGTGACTAATGTGGCTTATGCCTACAATCACATAGATACATGCACAATCACAATATACTCTCCTGGTGTACTCTACCTTTCCTCTCCCTCACAGTCTCTGTCCAGCCCTGCTACTACCCCTGCTGGTACTGCCAGTAGATTAGATTAGATTAGATTAGATTAGACTCAACTTTATTGTCATTGTGCAGAGTACAAGTACAGAGACAACGAAATGCAGTTAGCGTCTAACCAGAAGTGCAAAAAAGCAGAAAAGTGCAGTGTGAACAGTATATACAGGTAGTGCAGTATAATAGTGCAGTATAGTATAAGTAGTGCAGTGTAAGCAGTATATGAATTAGCAGTAGCATTATAGCAGAATAAATAGGATGCAGTATGAACAGTGTAAGCAGCATATGAGCTGTATAGGCAATGCAGTCTCGGTATACGTATTAACAGTAACATTAGAGTAAATAGCAGAATAAATATGGAATGCCGTATGAACAGTATAAACAGGTATGTACAGTATGTACAGATATGTGCAGTGTATTAATAGTAGTATTAAAGAATACTTTGCCTTACGCAAGCATCGTTTGCCCTGGACAGCCTCAATGGAGGGGAGTGAGGAACCGGTGATGCGTTGGGCAGTTTTCACCACCCTCTGCAGTGCTTTCCGGTCAGATGCAGAGCAGTTGCCATACCATACTGTGACACAGTTGGTGAGGATGCTCTCGATGGTGCAGCGGTAGAAGTTCACCAGGATCTGAGGAGACAGATGGACCTTCTTTAGTCTCCTCAGGAAGAAGCTGGTGAGCCTTCTTGATCAGGGTAGAGGTGTTGAGGGTCCAGGAGAGATCCTCAGAGATGTGGACACCCAGAAACTTGAAGCTGGTGACTCGCTCCACCTCAGTCCCGTTGATGAGGATGGGGGTGTGTGTGCCAGCTTTTGACTTCCTGAAGTCCACAATGAGCTCTTTGGTCTTCCTGGTGTTGAGAGCCAGGTTGTTGTCGTTGCACCACACTGTTAGGTGCTGGACCTCCTCCCTGTAGGCAGGAGTGCTACGGCCTCCATGAGGACCCCTTCCCCTGTACCCAAGTCCCTGTCCAGCCCTGTTACGGCCTCCATGAGGACCCCTTCCCCTATACCCAAGTCCTTGTCCAACCCTGCTACGGCCTCTATGAGGACCCCTTCCCCTGTACTACCCATGTCACCCTCCAGCCCTGCCTCCACCTATATTAGGACCATCTCCCCTTTCTCTCTGCCTCCATCCCCCTCTGCTACGGCATCTGTGAGGACCACCTCTACCTCTCAGGTTACTGCCAGCCCTGCAAGTGCCTCTGTAAGTGCTCTCCTTTTTACCTGTGTTTGTGTGTCCATTTGTGTCTGTTTCTGTGTGTGTGTGTGTGTGTGTGTGTGTGTTAAATAACTCTGATATGATGATGCATGTGTAATTCACTGAGTTTGGCTTCTTTTTTTAAATTTTTTTAAGGATGAGGGTCTTTTCTCCGATGTGGGTCTTTTCCCTACTACTGGTCCTGCTGCCCCTTCTGGTGCTCTCCTTGGCCCTGCTGCCCATCCTGGTCCTCTCCTTGGTCCTGCTGCCCCTCGTGGTCCTCCCTATTATCCTGCTGCCCCTGCCTTTCTCGTTCAGGCGCCCGATTCATTCTGGCTACCGGCAGAGATGAAGAAGACCAGCGATGATTGCATCCACCCTGTGGGAGAACCAGAGGCTGCGGCCAAACTCAAAACTCTGGTACGAGCCACTGGTACCAGTGCTCATTTATAACCAGGCCCCAACACCAGAGCACTTTTTCACCAACAGGCTCCTGGCGTGGATGCCCTACCATCTATGTAAGGTCAGGGTGTGCTGTCCAGTGTGTAGGAGGCAGCTCACAGGTTTTTTGTGTTTATTTCAATAAAAAAAAATCTATTTTCAAATATAAATCTTTTATCTGAGTTTTATTCAATCAATTTGACACATTGCTAATAGCGAGTGATGCAGTCCATAAGAGAAAGAAACAGAGGTCTGATCATTTCAGATGCATAAACAAAGTTACACACGCAACTTGAATAGAGCAACAGACCTGTAGGCCCATAGCATAGTCATTAAACATCATTAAAACAACAGTAAGTGTTTTTAAACTTCTGTTTGAAATGTCACAAGAAGCAAGATATTGGCTCAAGGGATCTTGAATTTACACAAAACAACACTTTGGGAGAATTTGCCTGTTTTTATTTCTGGCGCTGGTGGGATTCGAACCGGTGACCTTCCGATCCACTCAAAAACGGAAAAGGCGATTATTTTATTTTTCTTCAATCGTTTAGAATACATACTGATAAATAAACTAGTAAGTCATGGAAAAGAAGCCTCAATTTCTCTCTCTCTCTGTCTTTTCCCTTAGCATCAAGCTGGGGAACAATAGTCTGTTAAGGGGGGGGAAGAAGGGGGAAGAAGAAAAAGGAAAAAAAGGAAAGAGATAGAGAATTTAGGCTTCTTTTGCAACTTTCCTTAGACAAATACATGTGTAACAACACACTTCAATTTGAGTAAGCAACATTGCTGGTCTTTACTTTGTTCTGTTTAAACACATAGATTCAATTTTGTAAACTGTGCGCTGTGAGCAGGGTTCAACCCTGCGCGGGGAGAGCCCATTGGATTTCGAGTCCAACACCTTAACCTCTCGGCCATCACAGCTATACTGGCTTCTGCACTGCCTGGTCTGTAGTAAAGACAAAATCTTTTCAAGATCTAGACACGGACCAGAGTTTGCTTATTAAGGAAGCCTCATATAGAGACTTTTGAATATCAATTCACAGAAGCCATGTTACGAGGATGCAACTTACACAAATACAAATATTTTATAAATATTTATTATAAACACAAATATGCGCAAAAACACTTTGAGAAAGCAAAGGAATCCCATTGGATTTCGGGTCCTTATACTTAACCACTCCGTCATCACAGCTGCCCTCAGCCTTTCATTGTTGTTTAGATGTTTCTATGTTACTTCTTCAAATTTGAAAGGGCCATGGGCTACACAGGAAAAGAGGTCCCAAAGACATTGGGAACCACAATTGCATTTTACACCACCACTTCAACCATCATGCAATTGCGTCTCAACAACTCATTTTTCCAAAGGTGGACCAACATGTCGTCCTTTAAGAGGGACGTTGTTGTCCCAGCACTGTGAGCAGGGTTCGAACATGGGCAGGGAAACCCCAATGGATTTCAACACCATAACCACTCAGCCATCACAGCTTCCCTTTGCATGTTGTTGTTCCTTACACTTTTGTAAGTTACTTTTTGACACATGAAAATGACACAGCCTTGCAGGTAAAGGGTTTGAAAGGAAATGCCAAAGGCATTGGGAAATATGTTTTGTTTTACAGCAAACCCCTTAACCATCCTGCAATTGCAGCTTGATTTTTTTATATCAGGTTTCCAAAGGTGGGCCGACATCTTGTACATAAATAGGGACACAGCTGTGTTTACGCTGAAAGCAGGGTTCAAAGCTGCACAGGGAGACCACATTGGATTAGTAATCCTACGCCTTAACCTCATCGTTTTCTAAGTTACTTCTTCACGTGTGAAAGGGCCATGGTCTCACAGGAAGGAATCCTAAAGGCATTGGGAACCACATTTGTTTTTCTTCTGGAACGTATTTTTCTATTTCGTTCACAGCTACCCTTAGCATTTTATCGTTACTTACAGTAAGTTACTCCTTGACATGTGATAGGGACTTAAAGGAAGGGTTTGAAAGGAAATAACAAAGCATTTATGAGTAATGAGGATTCATGAGTTTATTGACTATTAAAGTGATGTTAAAGGATAATTTGTATTATCTCAGTTTACAGTTCTAAACGTAGTGCTAATAAGCAGAAACGGGTCCCTGTCACATGCCCTTCGTGTGGTGTGTATGCGTGTGGATTCCATGCAGCCCAATGCCATAGCCACACTATACAAAATGAAAGTGACACTTAACAGTAATGCTGCTTCTAAAGTTGATGCTGTTAAACTAGGGATTCCGTGGCTGAATGAGATAAAACAGTGATTCGATTCATCGATTATATTTGATTCATTGATTCAATTCAGACACAAAACAAGAGGTTTCAAAAATACAGAAATAGTCACGATATTCTCTTTTAATGATTCATTCGTAGATAATGACAATTAAAGTAGTTTGAAAATATGTGGCTGCGCTGTTACTAATGCTTTATAAATGCAACACATGCTTATAATGTGCAAACTGAATTATGAACCCATTATAACGGAAACCCCTTTGTGTGAAGTGTCACCAAAAGAAAAGAAAACAGAGACAGTAAATACATTTGAGCTACTCTATCACTCATTTATTTGCAAATATATATTCTAAGTATCTGTAGGATGAAAGTAAAGTGGCAAAGACACAAAGAGAGGCGGACAAGTAGTTAGCGGTACCAAACAAAAGGATCTTTACTTTGGATGAGTAGTCAAAACAGGACACAAAAATAGGGACTCAATGCTCGAAATCAAAGAGGAGATCACAGTCTCAAAACAGTACTTGTATACTCATATGACTTACGCTCACGAAGCAACCAACAAAGGTGAAGACGAAGCGGGAGTGAAGGGAAGTGAGGGTACATATTGCATGAGTGACAATTACACACAGGTGCTGGTGATAAGTATGTGATTGAGGTGGCACAGTGGACGGACGGAGGGAGGCAAGTAGGGGGACGCACTGGGAAACACAACCCCCATCCGTAACAAATCAGTGAGGCTCCTGTGGTCCTGCAGATCGGGGGGGGGGAGACGTGAGGTTATTTTTTAAACTTTAACTGGAATACTTCACTGAAGAACTTCCCATTCTTTGGGGTGACCGATGAGGTCTGACCCTATGGAATTCCTAAAAGAGAAAGAAAGAGAGAGAGAGAGAGAGAGAGATAGAGGGGAGGGGGAAGTGAAAAAATAATGGTCAGAATACAATTACTTACAATCATTTAAACGACTTTTTCCTATTACTTAAAAGTGTGTGTGTGTGTGTGTGTGTGTGTGTGTGTGTGTGTGTCCTCAGGAGGACTCCATGAGGAGCTGGATGTGGTGCTCCAGGAGGCTGGAAACTCCAATGACCAGAGACTCTGGTTTGAAGTACCAGGGAACCTCCAGAAGCATCATCAGCCCACTCTGAGTTAAAGCTCTGAGTTACTGCTAATTCACAGTATCCATTTAAACTGAACTATAGATTGGATGCTAAATGCTAGAGAGAAGGAACAGTAACAACATCAGAACTTGTCTGTACTTTCAGCTACACCAGCCATCTCTCAGCCTCTGATTCCATGTTGCTGGCAGGCAGGCAGGCAGGAGTGCAGAAGAGAGTACAGACGCTCCACAAACCCACCAGGTTGCTAACAGGAAACACAAGAGAGAGAGCAGAGAGTCATATGGACTTGTCAACAAAGTCACAGTGAAAGAACTGTACTAACCACCACCAGGGGCCTCCCCACCATCACCCCAAACTATACCAGCTCATAGATGATGTCTAAAAAAAGACAAACACATTTAGAACAAAATAGCAATGATATTAAAAAGAAGGTATTAATACAGGTACAGGTAATCGATGCGAGACTATTGAATTGCCTCTACAGCTCATCCAGAACGCTGCCGCCAGTCTGGTGTTCAAACTCCCCAAATTCTCCCATGTCACTCCCCTCCTCCGCACCCTTGACTGGCTCCCGGTAGCAGCTCTCATCAGATTCAAGACCCACGACTGGCTGCCTGGCACCACCGCCCCTTTGGTCACGGCTTTTCACTGTCCTGGCGCCCCGCTGGTAGAATGAGCTTCCTACTGCTGTCATGACTGCAGAGTCACTACCAATCTTCCGCCGGAGATTGAAGACCCATCTCTTCAGGCCACATCTTAACGGTCCCTCCTACAAGTTTCTCTCCTGATAATAATAAACATTTCCTTCTTCTAGCATTGTGACTGCCTATGGCCACTGGTCCGAGCATTGATTACTTTATCTTATGATGACTGATGGATAGATGATTCACTTACTTAGACAAATGTATTTGTTGTCAGTCACTTTAGATAAAGGCGCCTGCTAAATGCCATAAATGTAATGTAAATGTCCTCATGGATCAGTCCTCTCTGAGGACAATAATGACATTGCACCACTGAATATGTGTTGCTAGAATACGAAATAACATAGCGCAAGGCCAAAATGTACATTCCTTGGCAAAATGCATGGAGCTGGCTAGCAAGCTTGCTAGTTCAAGCTAAAGGCTTAAATCGGGCGAGCTAACTCTTAGAAACTGTCAACGGGTTACTTAGCCATCTAGCAGCTAACAATGCTACCATTGCTTCTCGCAAAATAGTCATTGTACAAACAATGTGTTCGATATGTGTCTACTGTAAAATTAAATGCCACATACCGTTTTCGAAGTCGCTGTCGCTTCCCTCTTCACGATCTCGAACCCTGCAAAAAAAGAAGACACGAACAACAACCTGTCATAGAGACGGCAGGCCGCAGTCCACGCACTCTCGCAGTCAAACCTGAAAAACACCGACGTATTTTTCAGTGCCTTTCGTTGCTTATGCAAACTCTCAACTGAAGTTTGTTGTTATCTGGAGCGGATTGAACATTCCATAGAATGTTGCTGATGTTCTACATTGAAAGGTTGCATAGCAACACACCGTTTTGAAAATAATGAGTAATAATCATACATGACACGTATCATGAACACTTTACCATGTGACCTCTAGAAATAGAACATGAGCAACATTCTATGTTTGATCCAGCACTACGCAGCAACACACCTCTGACGATGTTGACATTGACTAGATCCAGCTGGTCTGAGCGCTAGCATTACTACGCCATTAGCATTAGCAACGAAAGGTACTGAGAAACGCCTCGGTGTTTTTCAGGTTTGCTGCGGGACTGCGTGGACTGCGGACTGCCATTTCTACGACAGGTTGTTGTTCCTGTTTCCTTTTTGAGAGGACAGCGACTTCGAAGCAGGTATGTCACGTTCAATTACATTTTACAGTAGACACATAGTCAATAAATGCATCTGTGTAATGGCATGACTGTTAGTCCGTCAGTAGCAACGGTGGTAGCATTGTTAGCTTTAGCTTGAACTAGCTCGCTTGCTCGTCACCTACGTGCATGTTCGACTTGTGCTATGTCGTTTTAGCAACACATATCGAGTGGTTGTCTAACTATCGTTCAGATATTGTCTAACTATCGTTCAGATATGGTCCAACTATCGTCACATACCCTCTCCGAAATCGCTGCCGTCGCTTCCTTCTGCACGATCGCGAACCCAACAAAAAAAGAAAACACGGACGTAAAAACGGCAGGCAGCAGTCCAAACCTGAAAAACACTGAGGCATTTTTCAGCCCATTTTGCTCCGAAAATCAGCTGGTTTGTGTCTATGTAAACATCAACTGAAGTTTGTTGTTATCTGGAGCGGATTGAACATTCCATAGAATGTTGCTAATGTTCTATATTGAAAGGTTGCATAGCAACACACAGTTTTGAAAATAATTAATAATAATCATAGATGTATCATAAAGACTTTTCAAAAATGCGTTACCATGTGACCTCTAGAAATAGAACATGAGCAGCATTCTATGGAATGGTTGATCCGGCGCTACACAGCAACACACTTCTGTTGATGTTTACATTGACGAGACCCCGCTGGTTTTCTGAGAGCTAGCATAACTAAGCCATGAGCATTAGCATTACTAAGCCATGAGCATTAGCAACGAAAGGTACTGAAAAATGTCTCGGGTGTTTTTCACTATTGGATGCGGAATGCGTTGTTAGAAATTATTTTTTATAAAAACAGTTTATTATTGCTATAATAAAAATACATTACTGCAGTGTGCTAAATTTACTAATGTGATGGTCTGTTGATAAATGGGATGAATCAAGCATTAGTCCCATAGTACGTTGGATTAATACATGGAGAGGTTAAGCCAGGTCATCAAGAAAGATGTCGCAACACACGCTTACACAAAGAGCAAAAGTGGAAAAGTACCAGGCTAGGGGGGACATGCCAGAGTAGGTATCTTATCTCTAACAGGGTGCTGACTCCACAGATGGGACGAATGGTGTGACCAGCCCGTGAACAACAAGGGATGCCAAGTCTAAACCACGGTTCCTCCCCAACCAAATAGCCAATCACAATCACTTTGTTTACTGTAAATGCTTTGTTTGACTGTTTGAATGCATCCATTTTTGGAGGGTTGGTTACAGACTAACAGCTTGCTGATTGTGATTTTCTTCTCCAAAAGTGGTCCTTGTACAAGCCATTGCCCGGAGGAAGGGACTCAGCAGCCAGAGGAATGCGAGGAGGCAGGTTAATCTCCTGGTGCAGCAAGGACCCTGTGCGTATATTAGAAATATTTCTGTTACATATGATGGTAGACAGACACTTGGGAGATTCTCATTGTCTGACAACAAGAATGAGGGAGTCTAAACTGTGACCATCACTGACCTGTCTGAACAGGATGCTGGGCCATACTGGTGTGGAGTGAATGTTAAGAGAACCGAAGCGGGCTTCATCGCACTGATTAGTCAGGTGCAACTGCATGTTGAAGGTGAGTGTAAGCTGGTCTTCTTGTTCATCATTAATGCACTGATGTTGTGTAGCAGAGGCAGACCTATTCCTCAATAATGATGATGCATGCACTATGATAATGATCCATAGCCATAGAAAATGTCTACATCCTCATTATTATTACATTTATTACCAATAAATACTTCTAACAGGTATGAACATGATGAATCGAACTCAAAACAAGTGGTCGCATGACCAACTAACATAAGTTAACATTACATTATATCTGACTCCAAAATATATTTCATGGGTTAACAATGATAGACAATACTTTGCTCATCCCTGTGTGACAGACAATCCATCATATCGGATCCTAGATTCATTAAGAATACCCAAAATGCTATTTTACATGCCCTCAAGTTAAGATAAATTGTCTTGTGAGGAGTTTACGCTCATGCCAATAGCAGTAGCTAACTATCTCTACGTCTCGATGATGATGCATGTGAACATTCAACATTCAATGAAAGAACCTGGTCATGATTATGTTGTGCTGTATTAACAGAAGCTTTATCTAGCTCACAACCTCACATTAATGCACATAGGAAGAATGAGAATAGAGTATCAACAAAATAACCAATTTAACAGTTTCAAAGCAACATATGACCCAAAACTCAAAGTACAGCACAACTTCCTTTCCTTCTCCTTAAGTATCATTCCCAACAAAGGACAAGGTGTGAGACACATTACAATTGCAAAGGAATTGACAAATGGCGAGGGTGCGATTTCTTCAGGATGTCCGCCAGGCACGCTCATTCAACTGTAAATAGGTATACACATTTAAATCAAGGCTGGCGCCATCAAAATCCATCTGCAGAAAAATCAGTCTTGTGAACTAGATTCAAGTCACAGTGGCTGTGAAAAAAACGTCAACATATGAATTATTGTTTATCAGCTCCAGATCTAGTTATTCTGAGAAACCTAACTCTAATGATATCAGCACTTCCTTTTTGTGTTTTTTTTACTGTGCTGTGTCTCTGTAGTGAGCTGTGAGATCTGAACATGCTCAGTGTTGACATAGCAGTCTACGATGTGGTGAGAATGAGTTGTGGATTTTGCTCGTTTATTTTTGACTGAAGTGAAAAAACATTATTCAACTATTATTTTGCACCTGCATGTTGAAGGTGAGTCTAATCTGGTCTTCTAGTCCATCATTAATAAATGTACTGTTGTGTAGCAGAGGTATTCTGCAGACTTAGTCCTCAATAATGTGAATGCACTATGATTATGATTGAAATGTAATATTTTGACCAATGAATTTCACAGATTGGAGCTAATTCAAATCAGACAATGTGACCGAAACACGTTGAGAGGATTGCCATGGTGTGGTGTGTTTATCCTTGTGTCCATGTGAAAAGGGGATTACCCCAGACTGACACACTTCACCATCAGAAATCTGAAAGTAGAGGATGCTGGGACAAACTGGTGTGGATCTGACCGAACCATGAAGCCTGCCGACGACACCAGGATTCACCTCTCTGTGGGTAAGTGCTTGAAAACACAATTCTGCTTCCTCCTACAGTTAGTCACATTCACTGATCTGTCACATCAACCCGGGCCGACTGCTTGGAAAGCAGCTATGTTCACCACAGGGTCTTTCTTGTCACCTTTTTTTCATGGGCTGGATTACTCAGTAAACAAGGGAGGGTGTGGGGGTGAGAAAAGTCTTACAACAATGCACACACAGTGGAAGTAAACTCCCTGCTTTTTGCCGACTGGGCGGAAACGTCCCCCAACCTGAGGCTCCATTGCGGGGAAGGGGCATCCGTTAGTAGGTGGCTCGTTGGTCGAGGGGTATGATTCTCGTTTAGGGTGCGAGAGGTCCTGGGTTCAATCCCCGACGAGCCCTCTGATTTAGCCTTTCACCAGCTCGGACGACTCCATCAAAGTGTCTTGGGTCGCCGCTTCAGCAGATGGGTCACCTTGCCAGCGTTGCGAATGAGATAGTCCTTTTTATGCAGACAGTGCAGACACTTCCCACAACCTGAGGCTCCGTTGCGGTGTAGGCGCAAGGTGGTGTCAGACGGTTCGTTGGTCTAGTGGTATGATTCTCGCTTCGGGTGTGAGAGGTCCCGGGTTCAAATCCTGGACGAGCCCTTTGACGAAAACTTTCACAAGCTGGGTCCACCAAATCAAAGTCCTTTGGCTCAATGGTTCAACAGATGTTTCCCCAGGTAGCAGCAAAATTCCACTGTTAAAAAGCCATTCTTCACATCCTGGCTTTAAGTATCCGGTGGAAAGGGCTACCGGGCAATCACGAGAGTAGGACGAGGTGGTTGAGGCGATGGACCGCTAACCCATTCTGCTCTGCACGCGTGGGTTCAAATCCCATCCTTGTCGCACAGCCATGCTTCTTTGTCAGCTTGGACGACCGTGGGCGTGGAAACAGTGGAGAAACAATGTAAAGCGTGCGGCACATCCTTCGGAGACCACATTCAGACAGATGTTATCCAACGGCTTCTTTGAGCACGGAGACAGCTTCAACCTTGGCGGGGTTCGAACCGATGCTTTCAACGAGACTGAAGTGTCATTCTTGCGTCTTTGGATACGCAGGCATGGCCCCCTCGGGAAAAGGACACCTAACTTGCGTTGTTGTGTGCCAAAGTGTGAATGTGTATTTCAGAGAATAACTAAACAAGGAGAACCCATACTTTTCAACAAGATCTGCACAGAGCTCTTCATCACAGAGGGAGATGCAGAGGTCAAACCTGAACATTTGGTGAGGAAGATTAAGGCAGCATCCAAAAGACCATACTGTATAGTGAGGGGTTAGTATACTGTATAGAGTAATTTAAGGTACCTCTGGAGAAAAGAATAAAGGGAATATGTCACAGGACTATTATACCCTAATCAGAGTACAGTGCTGAAACAAGGCATCAAAATCAAACTCTGACATGTAGCCACTGTAGAGACCCTGCTGTGCTCCTCTGAGGGTTAAATGGATTGCTAAATTCTGCCCCAGGATCAGTTTCATTTGTTTCCCAGTTCAGTTAGGCTTGAGGCTCAGAGAACTGACGAGCTGATCCTTGATCTGTACGGTAGGTGGGGGAGATGTCTCCAAAGAGCAGCATGGGCTCATCTATGGCCTGATTCCAATCCACTCCCTTGCCCCTTCCACTGACTCCTACACCTTCAATGACTGAGTACAGTATGTGCACCTCAAAACCTGTATCCACAAAGTGTCTCAGAGTAAGAGTGCATTTCCTACCTGATCCTAGATCAGCACAACCTCTGCTAATTAATGTATTGGTTCTAACCCTAACCCTAAATACACATTGACACATTCACAATATGTTTTTTCACTTTTTTTGGACCACTCTTTTCTCATGAACCATGTTATATTTTGTTATGTTCATTTGTCTCATTACTTCATAGATAATGTATTCATTTGCGTGACGGTAAACCTGCACACTTTTAGCTCAGCAGGACATGGAATTAGAAGGGTTACAGTAAACGTGTATGTTTTTACGTCAGCAGCACTTCAGTCAGAAACAGAGTCTTAGTTAACATTGTAGCAGTGTGACCATACTCGTGCCCTGCGTACATATTTAGACAGGGCAGCATTTAACCTCATATGAACAGTTTGATTTCAAATTCAAACTTTTAAAATATCGAGCCAAAAGAAGAAAGAATGCTTCAATGTCCCAATACAAACGCAGGTCAATGTATTCTCTGTAACAACGGCACATTTTCACACAAGTCCCACTCATACCTTGAATTTGAAATGACTTGTGCTCCCGTTAGAGATGGTGAGTTGAGATAATCAGATTAGATGGGTGTAACAATGTCCGTTGTACACAGAGGCAGACGCAGTATTTTAGAGAGGGATTTCGTCCCGTTTATTAAACACATTCGTTCTTGGCTTTTCAGCCTGTCCTCGCGACCTACCAGTCGTCTCTCGGCAATAACTCCTCTCGCTCCTAGCCCACCTACTGAAATGACAATGGCACACACGTTAAAAGCACTAGCCAACGAGACTTCATTTGCAACAGGTGTGCAACGAAGCCTCGCCGACACAACCCTGGCCACGGTCCTGTAGCTCCCTCTACAGGCCGAACGCTGCATGTCCCCCCACAATGGGAACTTGTGGTGGAAGAAGGGAAGTGGTATAAGAAGCACATCAATTTCTGAGAGTAGGATGAGTTCCAGTAATACTCAACTGAAGACTCAACTAAATGAGCCCTAGAGTTGAATTAAAAACTCTCAAACATACATACACACACGGACAAACACGCATGCACGCCCGCACACATGGACACAAACAAACACACACACACACACACACACACACACCTGCATGCACACATGCACAAACACATAAATGCATGCATGCACAGAGTCTGTGCCACAGACACTCAAATTCACACACGCGCGCGCACATACACACGCACACACACGCACACACAAACACACTGAATTACGGGAAAGTTTGGCAATGAGATTCGTCCTCATTGTCAAACTTAATAAATTCCGCACACTCAACTTTTGAACTCCTTTGCTAGTCATTCTATCATGTAATTATGATATTCGCTGAAAAAAAAAACTACCAATCAGTTGGTAGAGCATGGCCCTAACCCTAACCCTAACACATATATACTGAAATGTATGCACTCACTGCAATGTAAGTGGCTTTGGATAAAAGCGTTAGCTAAATGGCATATGTTCTTCTTATTATATTGTTTGAGGCTGAAAGGTTTTCCTGACCCATTGTAAGCATGGTAAGACAATGGCCTCAGGAGTGTCACAGTCATACGCCCTGTATGACACCCTGGTATCTGGAGTCTCCCTGCAGCTCAGCACCTCTCTCATCCACCCAGATCACACTGACTCTACTAAAGCACCCTCCACGTACAAAACCGGTGAACACTTGTGTGATTCTGTCACTGGTGATACTTATATCGAAATAAAAATGACCCCGCCGTCTTCTTTCCCCGCTGATTCCGCCAAGCCCGTTCCCTTGGCTGTGGTTTCGCTAGATAGTAGGTAGGGACAGTGGGAATCTCGTTCATCCATTCATGCGCGTCACTAATTAGATGATGAGGCATTTGGCTATTTCGAGAGACTTTTGGTACTCACCGGTGCGCGACCAATCGTCAATTTTCGCACTTATATACTCACGGGTATGGTTAGTGCTAGACCAATAGTCATCCAACATGACATGTCGCGCTTCTAAGGAGAACCATTATGCACATTACGTCCACATTACCGTAACATCACAAGAGGCTGAAGAGAATATAGTATACACTTTGTGACAAAAAGTGATGACGTCACATAAATTTAATCATCGAAAATAATACTTGAAAATTATGTCCCCGCCCCCTTTGGGGGCGGATTTGGTGGGTTGTTGATGCTGGTCCAATGAGACGTGGGGGGAGAGGCTAAAGGTGTTCTGGTGTTTGTCGGAATTTGACATTTTTATGAGGATGTGGTCACCCCCGTAGGATGTAGAACCGTGAGAATGGAATGTATGGGTTAGGGGGGAGGGGAGGGGAGGGGGCCCCATGGGGGCCCTGAACTGTCTGAAGAACCATCGGGGGTTCAGCTAAAGTTTGTCACTGATAAGGGGTGTTGGGAGGGGTGGTGATGACTTTATGGGGCATACAGGCATCTATGTCAAAATTGCATATGAGGCTTAAAATAAAACTTCAATACAGGGGGTTAAAATGTGCAATTAAAAAATGGTTAGGCTGCTACTGTAGTGCTAGTATTGTGTTCAATAATGAAGGGTTAGGGTTAATAAAAGGGGGCTTAAAAAAAAAGGTTCATTTTTTAAAAAATGTTTAGTTTCAAACGATGGGTCTGCCCCAGTGGCACGGACGTGGCGTTGATAAGATCACGTGTTTCCAGGGCAAAAGGTGTATATATATATATATATATATATATATATATATATATATATATATATATATATGATCCTGGGTGAGATCTGTAGTAGTAGTTGTGGCTATATGACAGTGTCTAAAATGGCTTCTACAAGGATGGAGGGGGAATTGGAAGGGTGTTTATTGCCCTATGAGACGTGGGTGAGAGTCTAAGGTGTTCTGGGGTTTGTCGGAACATGACATTTTTATGAGGATATGGTCACCCTCGTGTGCTATAGAACCGTGAGAATGGATTGGATGGGTTAGGGGGGAGAGGGGGGGGGCCCCAGGGGTCCCTGAACTGTCTGAAGAACCATCGGGGGTTCAGCTAAAGTTTGTCACTGATAAGGGCTGTTGGGATGTGATGATGATGACTTTATGCTGCATACAGGCATCTATGTCAAAATTGCATATGAGGCTTAAAATAAAACTTCAATACTGGGGGTTAAAATGTGCAATTAAAAAATGGCTAGGCTGCTACTCTAGTGCTAGTATTGTGTTCAATAATGAAGGGTTAGGGTTGGTAAAAGGGGGGCTTAAAAAAAAAAAAAGGTTCAATTTTTAAAAATGTTTAGTTTCAAACGTGGGTCTGACCCGTGCCACGGACGTGACGTTGATAAGATCACGTGTTTCCCGGGCAAAAAAGGTGTATATATATGACCCATGTGTGAGATCTGTAGTAGTAGTAGTTGTGGCTGTATGACATTGTCTAAAATGGAGTCTACATGGAGGGTGGGGGAAATGGAAGGGTGTTTATTGATCCATGAGACGTGGGTGTGAGGCTAAGGTGTTCTGTTGTTTGTAAAATTAGTTGTAGCATCTTGACATTTTTATGAGGAAGGGGTCACCCCCGTAGGATGTAGAACCGTGAGAATGGATTGGTTGGATTATGGGGAATCACAGGGCCCTGAACTGTCTGAAGACCGACCGAGGTCCTGCTAAAGTTTGCCTCTGATAAGAGCATGTGTTTCCCGGACAAAAAGATGTATATATATGGGACCCTGAGAGCTGGTCACAAAGGGCCGAAGACTTGGGACTGCTGAATCTGACCAATCTCTCACTCTCTCAGCCATGGAAGATGTACGTAAGTTTTTCCTATGGGGTTTCCCATCCAGAGGGTGTAAGGGAGGGTTTCTGTAAGAGAGGTAATCTTTAATCTTTCCAGATCAAACAATTGACTCTTCAAGTCTTCAATCGTCACCTCATCGTGAACGTCAAATAGCACGTGTTTCTCCATATCGTCCCTGGAGGGATGCTGCAGGTATGTTAAATAAATCAATAAATCAACAAATTATTAAATACATAATTAAATAAAAACTATCTGTAACCTGCTTCTCTTCTTTTTACAATGGAACCAGAGGGTTACAACGTTGAAGATTCTGGACCCCGTGATACATTCAGGCTGTTCCAATCGGCTGAGAGCGACAGTGAGGCGTATTTGCCGACGTCACCACAAGCTTCTCTCCACAGCGAGGATGCGCAGCTGCCTGGACTGAACCATCTTGAGGAGAATCGCCAAGGTTTTTATAATGATGATGATGTTCAACTGTCTCCCGTCCCCAGTCAAGATGCGCATGACGATGGTGGTCGCCCTGATGCGGTTCTCTCAGCTTATTATGAAGGTCTTGATGAAGGTCTGGCTCTAGCAGAAGTGTCTGATGAAGATGAGGATTCAGAGACCGATTCTGTGAATAGTCTAGATTTTGAGCAGAGTTTGATCAGCATTGAAATGAGATTGCATACGGCCCGGTTGTTACGTGTGAGATCCAGAAATATAGCACACCCTGTTGATCGCCGTAGTAGGCTTAGACAGATACGAAAGCGTACAGGCGTATTGAAACGTATCGCAAGACGTCTGTTTACTGCTTAAAAAGTCACAGTTTCATTCAAATTAATAATATAAAAAAAAAAAAAAATGGCTGAATCAGACAGGGTTAATCATCATGATATTCCTCATGACCTCAGGCAAATGGTCAATGATCTTAATACGTCTAGTGTTGTTAGAGAGTTTGAGCCTGTAGACCGTCCAATACATCAGATGCTTCCCGATGTCCCTGTAAACAGGCCTCAGGAGCACTACTTCCTCCCGACCGAGGAGGCGTTAGATGATATACTCGCCGCTTATAGATATCCTTTATCTGACACGCTTCCGTCGCCTACCTGTATGGGGGAAGGGGCTGATTCGACAGAGGATGTTATGGAGCCCAGTCGTGATATGGACATGGATTGGAGTCCTATACCCCTTTCCCAGATAACTGACTATGAGTCCCCCTGGACTCCAATACCCCTTTCCCAGATAACTGACTATGAGACCCCCTGGAGTCCCGCTGATAATGTATGTTGTCAAGCCCTCAACGATGTTGAAACTCAACACGGGAGCGGTGGAGGTGTTGGAGATGGAGAAATTAATGATAATGTAATGGGTAATAACAACCAGCAATTACCAGAGGAGGGTGAAGCCGGAGTGTCTGTACCGTCCTGTAATGGAGGTAACGGGGAGGATTTTGCGGAGCGTATGGAAATTGACCGAGTCTCTTTTGACACGCCTGATGGCATGCAGGTAATAAACAGAGATAGCTTCAATAATGTTGAGGTGAGATCATTTTTAAATTTCCCAATGCCAGATAGGGCACATACCAACCCTAATTTTGGAGAGTTTTACCACGCTGTAGTAAATGGTTTTCAGAACCGAATGTCTGCGATAATCGAAAGAGTTGGTGTAAACCCTCGCGATATTATTCAGCTCAATTTACGAGCTGATAGCTTACAAGATGACGTCTCAATGACTGTGCGTTACGGTGAAGGTAGGCTAACAGATTTCAACCAAATTCTTGACCGCCTTGTTCAGTCTAACATGGCTATTTTCAGTGGTTCCGGAATCCACCTTTCCGTGAACTTTGTGAGGGCTCCGGGTGGTTCTGGTAGACGGAAAATTAATACATTATTTATTACGGAGACCCTAAAAAAAAAAAGCAAACATTTATTTGTAATTCCAAATCAGAACCATGCATGCTTCGGAATAAACCTAGCTCTACTTGCAAATCCCGGTTTAACCATTGAAGAGGCTGGGAGGGAGGGTTACAATATTCATGTCGAAGCCGGGCTCGGGCCTAATGATAGGACCACATTCGAAGATGTGATCAAATTTGAACAGCTGTTAAACTGTAAAATAGTTATTTTTTACAGAGCCTCAGATAGAGTTAATCTGATTACGTTCCATACTGAAACAGAGTCAGAGACAATCCGTTACATGCTTTTGCATGACAATCATTTTTACGGGATAAAAAATGTTAAAGGCTTCCTTGGCTGTGCATTTTTCTGTATTCATTGTTACACGGGGTATAGCCGAGAAGGAGGACACTATTGCGAAAAAGCTTGCAACGTCTGTCTTTCAGACTGTAAACAACAAGCTGCATTTCAAAAAGTCCATTGTAATGATTGCAATCGTAACTGTTCAAATAGTGTGTGTTATAGGATGCATAAGGTGTGCAGATGGCACCCAAAAGCTAAAAAGATGGCTAGCAATTGTCAAATAAATAAGAAATGCCTTAAATGTTGATTTACATACCGTATAAACCTCATAGACTCTAAACCCCATGTCTGTTCAATTAAAGTTTGTCACATCTGTAAACAATACCTTCAGCCCGCTAAACCCCCATCTTTGTCAGCTGTTCAAACTTCTGAAGAAGTGTCAGAGTGCGTGGATATTCATCAATGTTACATGCAATCTAAACCTAGTGTAGCAGAGGAGAGGATTAATCAGAAGCTGGTATTTTATGATTTTGAATCAAGCCAGACAACTGGAACACATATCCCTGTCTATGTGGCTACACAATCCCTGCAAGGGGCTCGATGGTGTGCCCAGGGTCCTAATTGTGAGTTTTTATTGCATTACCGGCAAAACAAATTCAAAGGCACAGTGTTCTTAGCCCATTATAGCAAAGGTTATGACAGTTATCTAATTTTAGAGGCATATGTAAAACAGGGGATAACACCGTTCGTCATAGCCCAAGGGAGTAAAATCATACTCATTATTGATAAACAATTCCGGCTCAAATTCATTGACACATATTCCTTCATCCCCATCCCCTTAAGACAGTTTCCAAAAGCGCTAGGATGTCAAACTGAATCGAAAAAGGGATATTTCCCTCATAAAATGACAGATTATTCAAAAATGTTAAATAAGTACAAGGGTCGATATCCAGATGCTGAAATGTACGGGTGTGATGAAATGTCTGTAGAGCAGAGAAACAGTTTCTTTAAGTGGTATAACACAGTAAAAGATCAGGAATTTGACTTTTTAACCGAGTTAAAGGCTTATTGTCAGAATGATGTGGAGATTTTAGCCGAAGGTGCCACCAATTTCCGCAATGAATTTATAAAGACAACTCAATGCGATCCTTTTGCGAGCGTGACAATCCTTTTGCGAGCGTCAGCAGCTTTAGCTGTTTTTCAAACCAATTTCTTAATCAAAAACACAATCGCATTACCCGATGCTAACAACTACAGACGACAATTCAAGGCCTATTCCCATGCTTCGATACAGTGGCTTGAGTATCTAGCGTTTTCACGCTGCATAGACATTGAACATGCATTAACACCTCAGGGTGAACGTTGTTTTGGCCCTCTTCATGTCGATGGGTATGCCGTGATAAAAGGTGTGAAAACAGCATTAGAATTCTATGGATGTTATTTTCATGGTTGTCCGACTTGTTATAACCCTCACGACATATCGCCGCTTACAGGATTAGAGTTTGGGGTGATGTACTCTAACACTCTGAAAAGGCTAACTCGGTTAGAAACAGAGTTTAAGCTGAAAACAGAGGTTATATGGGAACATACATGGAATTCGATGAAACAACAGCAACCTTCTGTTAAATTATTCCTAGAGAGATACCGGGAGCCTAGCCCTTTAAATCCTAGGGCCGCGCTATTTGGAGGCAGGACGGAGGCTATTGTCTTAAGACGCAAAATTGAACAAGGGCAGACCATTCAATATGTCGATTTTACCAGCTTATACCCGTACTGTAATGCAGAGTTTGATTATCCAATTGGTCACCCGGTTATAATCAGGAAAGATTTTAAACCGGTTGAAAATTACTTTGGCTTTATACATGCTAAAGTTCACCCGCCGAGGTGTTTGTTTTTCCCTGTGCTACCTATGAAAAATGACGAAGGTAAATTGCTTTTTACACTCTGTCGAACATGTGGGATTGAGAATAATCAAACCTCGGATTGTTTGCATTCTCTGGATGAGAGATCGCTTCAAGGCGTATGGGTTAGCATTGAGTTATTAGAAGCTCAAAAAAGAGGTTACATTATAGCTGAAATTTATGAGGTCTGGCATTTTGAACAGAGATCCGATAAATTGTTTAAAGATTACATCCATACATTCCTTAAGCAGAAGCAGGAGGCCTCGGGGTATCCTGATGATGCCACAGACGAGGTTAGTAAACAGGCTTATATAAACGATTATAGAGAGAATCAAGGTATCCAACTTGACCCGCATAAAATTGTGTACAATGCCGCAAAGCGTCAGATTGCAAAACTTTTACTTAATTCCCTCTGGGGAAAAATGGCTCAAAGATCTAATCAACTTACAACCAGTATCGTGAAAGAACCCAAAGAGTTTTTTCAGTACCTCTTTAGCAGTAAGTATGATATAAGCCAGTTCCATTTCATAAATAATGATATTGCAATCATTCAATGGCGTCATAATTCCAGGTGTGTCTTACCACCCGGCGAATCAAATATTTTTTTAGCGGCGTTTACGACAGCATATGCGAGAGGTGTATTATACAAACAGTTACATTTATTGCAAGAGCGAGTACTATACTATGACACCGACTCAATCGTTTACCTCTCCACCCCTGAAGATCTTTACACCCCTCCGACAGGCAATTATCTAGGTGATTTGACATCGGAATTAGCGGCTGATGATTATATTTGTGAGTGGACCGCAGCGGGTCCGAAATCCTACGGCTTTCTCACCCAGCAAGGAAAGGTGTGTTTGAAAGTCAAAGGTTTTATCCAGAATTATGAAAATTGTAAAAAACTTAACTTTAATAATTTGACTGATCTGGTAGAAGACTATATTATAGATCCTAACACGCGACGCGAGATCCCTGCCCGTTACAATAGAATTAAACGTGATATCAAAGCTTTTTCGCTCGCTAATAAACATCAAGTTATCAACTTTTCTGTTGTTTTTGATAAGAGACGCCTTCTCCCCTCGGGTAGAACATTGCCGTTTGGTTACTGAGTTGTTATTACCGGTTATCATCTGTTATTACCTGGGTTCACAATAGCCTGTGTTCACAATGTATCCTAATGATGTTTTATAGTATTTGAAAAAATGTATTCTACAGTGTATTCTACAAAGTGTCCTAATGATGTTTTATTGTGTTTGAAAAAATTTATTCTACAGTGTATTCTACAAAGTGTCCTAATGGTGTTTTATTGTGTTTGAAAAATGTATTCTACAGTGTATTCTACAAAGTGTCCTAATGGGGTTTTTATTGTGTTTGAAAAATGTATTCTGCATTGTATTCTACAAAGTGTCCTAATGAGGGTTTTATTGTGTTTGAAAAATGTATTCTGCAATGTATTCTGCAATGTATTCTACGAAGTATCCTAATGTTGTTTTATCGTGTTTGAAAAATGTATTCTACAATGTATTCTACAATGTATTCTACGAAGTATCCTAATGCTGTTTTATTGTATTTGAAAAATGTATATCTCATTAAATTCTTATTCATACGTCACCCCACCTCGTCGTTTTTTACATATTCTGGGCTGGATATAATCAGGGTTCATCGTTAACCATGCGGTTAGTCTGTTTTAGTACAGTTGTAAGAATGGATGTGACTGTCGATCTGGCATTCCAAATGCCATGTAGCATGCTAATAGTGGGGCCTAGTGGCTCAGGTAAAACTTTTTTTGTAAAACAATTACTTGAAAACATGGAGAGTACATTTTCAAAAGTGCCGGCTCGTATAATCTGGGCATACTCTTCATACCAGCCAATGTATGACGAGCTCAGTCAAAATGTCAATATCGAATTTATAGAAGGTATTCCCGCAAACTTTAATGATGAAAATCTATTCCCACGGAACCAACACAATCTTTTAGTGGTAGATGACTCCATGGATGTGGGTGGCAATCATGAAGAATTAATGAAAGCGTTCACAGAATATCGGCATCATAAAAAATTGAGCGTATTTTATCTGCTTCAGAATTTGTTTAATCAAGGGAAACATTCGCGCACGATTAGTTTAAACACTAATTACATGGTGCTGTTTAAATCACCACGTGATAAAATGCAGATCCGGGTTTTAGCTCAACAAATGTATCCCGGCCTGAAAAAAATCTTTTTAGAAAGTTATGAAGATGCTACAAGGGAACCGTATACATATTTAATCGTTGACCTGCGTCCTAATTGTCCAGAACCCCTAAGACTGAGGAGTGGAATACTCCCTGGAGAGTGGCCGGTGGTCTATCAAACTAAAAAGTGACAAGAGACTTTTTAAATAAATAAACAATGTCTCAACGGATGAAAAGAAACCTTCCCATTTTAAAAGCTTTGCTCGCTCTAAAACCCTCGGAGAGAAGAAGTTTTCTATGTAGAGGGTCGGAAGATCTCATACTAGCCCTGTGTGAGATTGCATTAAACATATTGAAGGGAAACATACCTCTCACCCCTGGACAGTTCACTAAATTAAAAAAACAGAAAAAATTTATCAAGCTTTTTGCCCAGCGTAAAACCGGATTTAAACACAAGCGGAAAGTGCTGACGCAATCGGAGGGCTTCCTATTGCCCTTATTAGCGACAGCCCTACCCTTTATAACTAGTCTGTTCTCACGTCAGAGATAGTCAGAGACACTCTGGGCATGTCTGCGTTTAATAAAATGTACATGATTTCTCCACAACAGCTGGATAATTTAACCCAAAAGAGTTCACAGAGCATTGGCGAGCGAGCCCAACATGTCTTGCAAAACAATATGGAACGAGTTCTGAAACAGACAAGTGTTGACTCGCATACTAAAGCCAAGCAGTTCAATGATTTACTCGATAAATATCTAACCTTGCACCGCAAGGGGGCGACTCAAGATCGCGAAATCGTTTTTAAACTACCTGACAAACCCTCTGAGAAATCAGGTGAAGCCGATGAGGGCTACATAAGAGTGGGGGAGAAGGAAGAAGCTTCAGACAACCTGGAGGAGGAGATTTTGGAGAATATAGGTTCTCGCAATCGAAAAAACGCCGCCTACATTCTGCAGAAGCTTCGTCAATCAAACCTTCTAAGATGGAATCGTTCAGGCGAGATAATTGTCCAGGATACCCCTATTAAAGGATCTCATATTTTCGATTTGATGAAGACGCTGTCAAACCGCCGGTTCCATTCCGGAACTCTACCGCGAGGCTGGGATGTTTTTTTAAATACAATTTCCGAATTAAATATTCCAATCACAACGGTTACGAACACACACGCTCGCCAGCAATTACACCTTAAACCCTCCAAAACCGCGAGTGAATCAATTCCTCAGATACGTCATAGCAAGAGAAACCGTGGAGAAAAAAAAAAATCTCCATTGTCAACATCGTTATTATTAGACATGTCTTACGCCAGGACCCCTTCTAAAAAAAAAACAATGGACATGTTACAGATGGCTACATCTGCAGACTCTGAATGGTCAACGCCCACCGAATGGCAACTCTCTACACCCATCCATCCTAGATGGTTAGATTTCAATCGAAAAAAATGAATTCAAACAGACTGTATGATGTTTTAATCAATAAAATGATTTATTGAAATTAATATATGTCCGAAAAGAGTATTCATTCATGACAATTATAACACTCATTAAACAGTTTTAAAGAGCAGGCATTCTGATTATACATTTTAACAGTCTTCACCCGTGAAATACATTTAGCATATTTCTTGACAAACTTGCTGACCATAACATCATTCTTTTTTAAATGATCAGAATACAATCGCATTGTTTCTTGAAAGGAGAGTCCTTTAAATCGATGACATAGGTAGAATACTACATGGGCTCCACAAGTCGTTGAATGATCATCTTGAACCTTCTGTTTGTTATAGAGTATTTCTTGAGCATTCCTTGATAGAAAACGCATAAACGCTTCAGGGTAGAATCTGTGATCTGGAGGATTTGCATATGAATCAAAAAATGTTGCCTTGTCAGGTTCAGCTTCGATAATCATACCCACCCAATGTTCGCCTTCTCGGTTCTGATCGTGCGTGTTAACGACTAGATAGCTGGGGCGTCTAGCTATCTTGGAGGGTAGTAAATCACTAGGCCAAACACCTGCAAAAGCATCACCTAAAATTGGCTTTAATATAGACTCCAGCTAATGGTTATCCATCCTTTTATCAGGTTTAAAGGTTTCCACTTTTTTTTTAATAGTCGATCAGGACTTGACGCTTTGAGTTTATCTCTATAACACTGTCGTAGCAGGCGTACACTATCAGGGTCATTGTCTGAGGGAGGGCTATTCTGAATCTTAAATCCAGACGACATGTGCCATGCACCGAGGGTGAGAGAGCCTCGCTGTCTAATTCATCATCCCTTGACAAATTGAACAGGAACAGCGAGTATCCATTTTCAAAGTTGTCACGGTTGATGCAGAGCGGAGAGTCTCTGATATGTCGGTTTGTACCCACATATAAGTTGTAAAATTCTCGAACACTCTGATGGGTGTCAAAGTGGGGTTGGTAGGGTTTTGCGGGGATAAAGCGTGAATTTACACTGAGACTGAGATATTCAAGATCCGAGTGATGGAATCTGAAAGGGTTCTTATCTCTTGAGCCTACGAAAGCTCGATGATCAACTAATCCCGCTACTATATATTTAGGGAGCCTCCCTAAATATAAATTGTCTTGCGCGCACACCCGGGAGCCTCTAGGGATTGTATAATTCTTAACGACTACCCTGCTTATAGGGTATAACGCATTGGATTTCATCAGAGCAGCCGAATGTCCTAACATGACATCGGGTGAAACCTGTACTTTTTTCGCAAAAATACTTGCAGATAGGATTTTTAATGCATACTCCTGGTCAGCAGCTGACACCAGTGTAAAAGCACTTTTGGCTTTCACCAGTTTCAAACGAACATCGACATTGTTTAACAAGAGTCTTTCGGAGAAAAATATGTCACTGTGTAGAGGCCCCATTACTTCGAATGCGCGTGAACCTCGACAGAAGCTCGCGCGCTTAACAAGTCCTGTGTTAGGACCATCAGCTGCAATAGATACAGAGTCCAAATCTACACCTTCATCTTTGTACCATAGCCCCGCGGAAAACTGACTCTCCAAGGTTTCTTTTGAAAAGTTGAGCAGAGTTTCAATAATAGATCTGTAAGGATGTGTAGCGGACGATGAGCTAATGAGAACATCATTTAGACTAACATCTACCTGGGAGAATATAGTATTTAAGGGGTATTGGATTATTCCACAATTATCACCGCCCGCCAGATCTGTTCCATCAGCCTTGGTAATCTTGAGTCGTAGATATAGCAATGTTGAGTTTAGATCTAGATATGCACTTCCACTTCCTGATATCTGAAAATCCAGAACCTCTTGATCCACAATAGAGTTTAGAGGATGGATCTCCACGTAACCGCTTTGTTCTATAGACAATTGGGTCATGGGCGGTGCAAAAAGGTCAAGTTCCGATTTGGTGCACTCTGCTGAGAGATGATGTACAAGAGACATTCTTCTTATTCTTATTCTTATTATTTTTAGAATATATTTCCGTCACTTTGTTTTTTAGACTTTCTGGGTTTTTTTGATATGCGATTCTTAGAGGTGCGATGCACTAACAATGCCACAGATCTTTTTCTTCTTCTTCCTCTGGCAAGGCGTCCTATTCCAGATCCTTCCTGAGACCTGCTGGCGCGATCGGCGATATGACGGGTTACGGCCCCCACAACGTCAGATGCTATCCCCTTCGCTGCTGTTTTCAAATGCGGTTTAACTATATATGCACCGCGCTTAAGAAACGGTAGGACAAATCTGAACGCCCTACTTAAGATAGACCCTAACCCTCGACCATATTGCACAGGAGTACCTACAAACCCACTTAGACTGCCGCGACCTGTTTGGTTTACGTAATAATTCACAAATCTTTGTGAATCCATTTATTTTTTTATTTTTGCTGCTGTTTTTGCTTTGTTCTATAGATTCAGATGAGAGACTTGGGTTTAAAGTGCAGCTTGCAAATTGTCTTCCCGTATGTGAATCGAATCGGCTTGTTTAAATCCGTTTTTAGCTCAATCTGTATATCCTGTATGCGCTGTTTATTAACAGTAACGTAGTGTAGCCTGCTGTAGGAGAGAGTGATTACATCCCCGTAAGATCCTTCTTTTTTAACGATTCTTAGAAGAGGAACCGCATAGTCACCAATATGCTGTGCTTCCACGATATTCGTATAGACGAAAAAATTATACTGCCCCGCATTAATATCGCTGGGATATTTACTCAACGGTTTTCCACCCGACCGTGTCCAAGCGTCGGGTTCAAACCCTAGCATGTAGGCTAGTGGAGCCTTGAACCTGAGAGAATATTTGTCAGGTCCTAATATAGAAATTCTTTTATGTATAGAACAGTAATGTAAATGTAGATCTGTTTTTTGTTTCTTAAATACGGTATTTATCTCCTTCACTAGCGCCTCGATATTGTCATAATGACCTGTAGGGATTTTCAGGTGGTTTGGAGGGTCCCTCGGTCTCGAATGGTCTTTCAGGTCATAGGTATCTTCTAAACTTAAAATATTATTCCAGGTATGACAGTACATTATCTCTGCTAACGCCACCTCATAAGGTCCATGTAACTCTATAGGCTGAGACAGCGTTATCGTATAATTTGAACTGTTATTGCTAGGGTAAACGCTGTGACATGCATTTGAAGGGAGAGTCACATAGAAAGATTCTCGCTCCTCCATCCTTGCTTCTTCTAGTTTGGCTTCTTGTTTTTCTTCCTCCCGAGCTCCATGACCTCTTTAGCCGGCAGCCATGAGTCAAACTGACTAGGCCAACCTTGCCAGTGGACTAAAACCATCTTCCGGCCATTTTGAATTTTCTTGTCTAAAATCCTTTCTACCCGAAAGACTGTGTCAGAGGTGATTCTCACCTTCTGCAGTTCTGCTTCATAGAACGTGCCAGTAAGAATTTCACCTTTTATATCCCTTAATTTATAAACGGGCGGGAGTCTAGGGATACATTCGTTAACGATAAAGTATTCATCAGTGAATGATTGTTCGTACATTTTATCGAATATCCCCCTGTATTTGGAAATCCGCACAATGTCACCCTCTTTGAATTTAAACACAGGGGTCATACTGTTCAGAGGTAAAGTCCCGTATAAATTCTCAAAGACTTGCATGCTATTGGAGGATGTTACCTCAACAGGTTTCATTTTGATACTGCTATGATAACTATTATTATAGCTATCAAGCAAATCCCGAATCACATCAATATATCTGCGGGTGTTCTTAGCTGTGAAAAACCTCCACATCTTTGTCTTCAGCGTACGGTTAAAACGTTCCACGACTGACGCCTTCAAATCACTACCCGTTGCAAAGTGTTGAATATTATGTTTCTTCATTAGTTTTTCAAAGATACGGTTAAAAAATTCTTTTCCAGCATCCGTTTGGATTTTAACTGGTATACCGCTCTCCTCTAAGACTGCTGCAAAGGCCTCCGCAACTACGACGGCCGTCTTGTTTTTTAAAGAGCGTGCATAAGCTTTTTTTGAAAATACATCTATTACTGTAAGCAGAAATTTAAAATTATCATTGTCTTCAGACAGTGCACCCATATCGCAAAGATCCGCTTGAAATTGATACATAGGACGTGGCGCAAAAACACGATTTCTAGCATAGGTTTTTCTAGCCGTTTTGTGTAAGGTATACGCCTCTTGACCAGACAGCCACTCTCGTACTTGATCACCGCTAACTTTTTCAGCCGTCTGCTCTTCGACGGCTTTTTGAAGTTTTTCTACCCCTCCAAAAGATCCCGGGTGTGCAGGGTCATAATATATTCTCTTCATTACACGCTCAGCCTTTTTTGAGGTCATGACGACTAGCAATCATGCGAGATCTGAGTACAATGGCAATTTTGCATAATTATTTATTGATTACAAGTCATTACATCTGAATGATTACATGTCAATACATTTGAATGATTAATACAAGTTTTTAATACATCCCCACAGAAGTGTATAAGACATTTAGGGCCCTATCAACATCAAATGCTAGACCATTCTTAAAACGATATGATGCTACATCAATTATATAGGTATACAACACCATGAAATGACTAAATTTGAAGCTATGCATAGACACTTCTCTAATAA
This sequence comes from Argentina silus, assembly GCF_951799395.1. Classification (NCBI taxonomy): domain Eukaryota; kingdom Metazoa; phylum Chordata; class Actinopteri; order Argentiniformes; family Argentinidae; genus Argentina; species Argentina silus. Next base: position 851,130 of record NC_139676.1, on the reverse strand, counting down.
TTCCATCTAATGTTTTTTCAAATTTCTCCGCATCCGAGGCATTTGAACCAATATACACCAATTCCTTCCAACGGTTAAAAGACACACAATCTCTCACAATTTCCAATGACCTCTCAAAACGGACAACTTGTTCAATGTCAACATCGCTACATGTTTGAAATAAAGATTCATCATTAACACGATTAGCAATAGCCCGTTTTACAAGAGAGCTGACCCCAGGATGACCTGAAGCGGAATTTAAAAAGTTAAAGAATAGTCTGAAAGCATTCCCCATTTTTGATCAGTTTAGACTAGTTCAAAAGAGTGTGAACTATTTCAACACGCTTCCAATAGGATACGAGTTCATCTATCATATGATCCCGGTCCTTGTTAACCCGCACATACGCATCAACGATCTCTTTAAGTTCCCCCTGGATGTTTTCTTCATACTTCAGACCGTATAGAAAGACCTCGGCTACTCCTTTAATACGGCCTGTTGCTATCTCCCCTACTCCAACCGTCTCCAGAGCAAACATAAGAGTCGGGAGAAATTTCCATGTCCACAGGGAGGTCATCAACGCCTCAAAGTTGCTGAAAAAGTAATCACTCTCTAGAGGGTACAGACAAGCATGCCGACGTTGGCTTGGATGACCGGTTTTACACCCATAACATTCGTTTTTTAAATGTTCATCTATCACCAGTGTTAACAACATGGCAACGCCGGCCTTCACCGTGTCCAGAAAAACATCAACATCCTGACGCTGAGATTGAAGCCGGTTCTCTAGAATTTCTTTAACCTCTACAACCATCGGATCAACCAAGGGAGGGTTCTGAGGGGTCCCCTGTGCAGTGATGCTAGCTTCCGCAGCGGGTTCGTTCTGAGCCCCAGCGGACCCTGGTACTTGCAGGCTAGGCGAAGTCGGAGGTGTCGGATAGCCGTTGAGGACAGAATGATCTTCAGCCACTGGGGCTGCAAAATCTGAAGCCTGACCTCCGGGGGTGTACAGACCGGGTGCTTTGTCGAATGTTGGCTTGCCGGTATACGGCCTATATCTTCTGACGGGGAATTCAAGAGTCTCGAACAGAGTATTTGACGCGTCGCTGTCGGGCGAGACGGGTGAGTAGGTGACAGGGGTAATAGGCTCCTCGGAATCGCTCTGATGCTCTAGGGATTTCCACCTTGTGAGGTCGTCCGTCTGGGCATTCCGGTAGTCTTCAAGAACCGGTTTATACAAATCATCGTAGCCGCTAGATTCCTGAGAAAGGCTCGGAAGATAGCTGAGAAGCTTAGACTTCATCTTGAGATTCTAGGGGTTTACATTCCCCACCTGTAGAGTAGCCTTCGTCTTCACTTGAGGAAGGCAAATCGTTGACTGTGAAAAAATCAGCCATGTTGAAGTAATAAGTATTGTCGCACAAACTCGTTTTTCCAAACTTCTTATATAGATTGTAGGTGAGGGGGCGGGGGAAGGGGCATGTGTCTAGTAGGCGTGTCTAGTAGGACTGGGTAGTAGAGGTGTCTAGCACGATTTACTATGATTCAACACCGTCTGTTTCAAGCGTGTCTTCAGGAAAAAGATTACGACTGCATGACTCTAAGTCAGACAGAGATCTAGGGGTTAAACGCCTGGAAGGGCCTGAGATCCGTTTACCTGAGCACGTGTTCAGACTTTTTGCCAGCTGGAGGAGTCTCAGTCTCTGACTTTCCAGCTTGAAAAACCCAGTGATAGATTTCAGGAGATTTCTCAAGGTTGAGAAGTCTACCACTTTGAATGCCAGTTTAATAGGCCAGTAGCGCTCTTTCTCCATCACCGTCTTTGGTCTTTCAGAAGACTCTGCCTCTGTCTGGAATCGCACCAACAGCCATATGTGAGATCTTGAACAGTCAACAAGAAAAGCTTCCTGCGGGTTACGGCTCGGTACTCTAAGATCCACGCCCATCTCTATAGAAGCTTTCATACCCTCCAGGGGCACGCTTTGTGTGTCGTGCACAGATTGCATGTAGCGGATGAATTCCAAGATGTAAGCCTTCAATGTATCGAAATCTGATGAATAGATTCTCAGACGATTCTCTGATTCTTTTTCGAAAGCGTATATGTCCGCATAGGGGTGTGCGCCTCCAGATGCAAACTCTACATACACTACACTACCATCCATCAATTCCCACATCATACTTGTAGACACCATTTTAGACCCTGTCATATAGCCTCAACTACTACTACAGATCTCACCCATGCTCATATATATATATATATACACCTTATGCCCAGGAAACACGCGTCTCATTGGGCAAGCCTCAACAGCCCCCCACATCCGCCCCCAAAGGGGCGTCCGCCCCCAAGGGGGCGGAGACATAATTTTCAAGTATTATTTACGATGATTACATTTATGTGACGTCATCACTTTTTGTCACAAAGTGTATACTATATTCTCTGGCTGAGCCTAGGAACCTAGGCGGTCGTCCGTCCTCACGGAACTGTCTGTCTGTGTGTAGGCCTTAAGCCTATGCGCCTCTGGAGGTGAAAACACATGGAGGCAGACAACACACACACCCAGGGACATGAGAGACTGTCATAGGCAGGCACTTGACTGTCTGTCTGTGTGTAGGCCTTAAGCCTATGCGCCTCTGGAGGTGAAAACACATGGAGGCAGACAACACACACACCCAGGGACATGAGAGACTGTCATAGGCAGGCACTTGACTGTCTGTCTGTGTGTAGGCCTTAAGCCTATGCGCCTCTGGAGGTGAAAACACATGGAGGCAGACAACACACACACCCAGGGACATGAGAGACTGTCATAGGCAGGCACTTGACTGTCTGTCTGTGTGTAGGCCTTAAGCCTATGCGCCTCTGGAGGTGAAAACACATGGAGGCAGACAACACACACACCCAGGGACATGAGAGACTGTCATAGGCAGGCACTTGACTGTCTGTCTGTGTGTAGGCCTTAAGCCTATGCGCCTCTGGAGGTGAAAACACATGGAGGCAGACAACACACACACCCAGGGACATGAGAGACTGTCATAGGCAGGCACTTGACTGTCTGTCTGTGTGTAGGCCTTAAGCCTATGCGCCTCTGGAGGTGAAAACACATGGAGGCAGACAACACACACACCCAGGGACATGAGAGACTGTCATAGGCAGGCACTTGACTGTCTGTCTGTGTGTAGGCCTTAAGCCTATGCGCCTCTGGAGGTGAAAACACATGGAGGCAGACAACACACACACCCAGGGACATGAGAGACTGTCATAGGCAGGCACTTGACTGTCTGTCTGTGTGTAGGCCTTAAGCCTATGCGCCTCTGGAGGTGAAAACACATGGAGGCAGACAACACACACACCCAGGGACATGAGAGACTGTCATAGGCAGGCACTTGACTGTCTGTCTGTGTGTAGGCCTTAAGCCTATGCGCCTCTGGAGGTGAAAACACATGGAGGCAGACAACACACACACCCAGGGACATGAGAGACTGTCATAGGCAGGCACTTGACTGTCTGTCTGTGTGTAGGCCTTAAGCCTATGCGCCTCTGGAGGTGAAAACACATGGAGGCAGACAACACACACACCCAGGGACATGAGAGACTGTCATAGGCAGGCACTTGACTGTCTGTCTGTGTGTAGGCCTTAAGCCTATGCGCCTCTGGAGGTGAAAACACATGGAGGCAGACAACACACACACCCAGGGACATGAGAGACTGTCATAGGCAGGCACTTGACTGTCTGTCTGTGTGTAGGCCTTAAGCCTATGCGCCTCTGGAGGTGAAAACACATGGAGGCAGACAACACACACACCCAGGGACATGAGAGACTGTCATAGGCAGGCACTTGACTGTCTGTCTGTGTGTAGGCCTTAAGCCTATGCGCCTCTGGAGGTGAAAACACATGGAGGCAGACAACACACACACACCCAGGGACATGAGAGACTGTCATAGGCAGGCACTTGACTGTCTGTCTGTGTGTAGGCCTTAAGCCTATGCGCCTCTGGAGGTGAAAACACATGGAGGCAGACAACACACACACCCAGGGACATGAGAGACTGTCATAGGCAGGCACTTGACTGTCTGTCTGTGTGTAGGCCTTAAGCCTATGCGCCTCTGGAGGTGAAAACACATGGAGGCAGACAACACACACACCCAGGGACATGAGAGACTGTCATAGGCAGGCACTTGACTGTCTGTCTGTGTGTAGGCCTTAAGCCTATGCGCCTCTGGAGGTGAAAACACATGGAGGCAGACAACACACACACCCAGGGACATGAGAGACTGTCATAGGCAGGCACTTGACTGTCTGTCTGTGTGTAGGCCTTAAGCCTATGCGCCTCTGGAGGTGAAAACACATGGAGGCAGACAACACACACACCCAGGGACATGAGAGACTGTCATAGGCAGGCACTTGACTGTCTGTCTGTGTGTAGGCCTTAAGCCTATGCGCCTCTGGAGGTGAAAACACATGGAGGCAGACAACACACACACCCAGGGACATGAGAGACTGTCATAGGCAGGCACTTGACTGTCTGTCTGTGTGTAGGCCTTAAGCCTATGCGCCTCTGGAGGTGAAAACACATGGAGGCAGACAACACACACACCCAGGGACATGAGAGACTGTCATAGGCAGGCACTTGACTGTCTGTCTGTGTGTAGGCCTTAAGCCTATGCGCCTCTGGAGGTGAAAACACATGGAGGCAGACAACACACACACACCCAGGGACATGAGAGACTGTCATAGGCAGGCACTTGACTGACTGTCTGTCTGTGTGTAGGCCTTAAGCCTATGCGCCTCTGGAGGTGAAAACACATGGAGGCAGACAACACACACACCCAGGGACATGAGAGACTGTCATAGGCAGGCACTTGACTGTCTGTCTGTGTGTAGGCCTTAAGCCTATGCGCCTCTGGAGGTGAAAACACATGGAGGCAGACAACACACACACCCAGGGACATGAGAGACTGTCATAGGCAGGCACTTGACTGTCTGTCTGTGTGTAGGCCTTAAGCCTATGCGCCTCTGGAGGTGAAAACACATGGAGGCAGACAACACACACACCCAGGGACATGAGAGACTGTCATAGGCAGGCACTTGACTGTCTGTCTGTGTGTAGGCCTTAAGCCTATGCGCCTCTGGAGGTGAAAACACATGGAGGCAGACAACACACACACCCAGGGACATGAGAGACTGTCATAGGCAGGCACTTGACTGTCTGTCTGTGTGTAGGCCTTAAGCCTATGCGCCTCTGGAGGTGAAAACACATGGAGGCAGACAACACACACACCCAGGGACATGAGAGACTGTCATAGGCAGGCACTTGACTGTCTGTCTGTGTGTAGGCCTTAAGCCTATGCGCCTCTGGAGGTGAAAACACATGGAGGCAGACAACACACACACCCAGGGACATGAGAGACTGTCATAGGCAGGCACTTGACTGTCTGTCTGTGTGTAGGCCTTAAGCCTATGCGCCTCTGGAGGTGAAAACACATGGAGGCAGACAACACACACACCCAGGGACATGAGAGACTGTCATAGGCAGGCACTTGACTGTCTGTCTGTGTGTAGGCCTTAAGCCTATGCGCCTCTGGAGGTGAAAACACATGGAGGCAGACAACACACACACCCAGGGACACACACACACAGACACAGACACAGACACAGACACAGAGACAGACACAGACACAGGCACA
>NC_139676.1:830473-835473 GCF_951799395.1 Argentina silus | reverse complement strand
GGTGCACCTGGTAACCCGCTCTGGACTTAGTCTGTGGCGAGTAGAGTGCTTCTGGGTAACCAGGTGCAGAGACAGGAGAGAATCAGGGGTTACCTTAAGAGAGTCACAGTTACTCCCTCCTTTTACCCACGCTGCACCCGCGCTCTTCTGGGTAACCAGGTGCCCAGAACCCCCGGGCAGGGGGGCAGGGAGGAGGAGTAAGAGGGAGTAGGGGGCAGGCGGGAGGACAGGAGAGGAGAGGCAGGCCCTGGCGGAGCGGCGGTGCACCTGGTAACCCGCTCTGGACTTAGTCTGTGGCGAGTAGAGTGCTTCTGGGTAACCAGGTGCAGAGACAGGAGAGAATCAGGGGTTACCTTAAGAGAGTCACAGTTACTCCCTCCTTTTACCCACGCTGCACCCGCGCTCTTCTGGGTAACCAGGTGCCCAGAACCCCCGGGCAGGGGGGCAGGGAGGAGGAGTAAGAGGGAGTAGGGGGCAGGCGGGAGGACAGGAGAGGAGAGGCAGGCCCTGGCGGAGCGGCGGTGCACCTGGTAACCCGCTCTGGACTTAGTCTGTGGCGAGTAGAGTGCTTCTGGGTAACCAGGTGCAGAGACAGGAGAGAATCAGGGGTTACCTTAAGAGAGTCACAGTTACTCCCTCCTTTTACCCACGCTGCACCCGCGCTCTTCTGGGTAACCAGGTGCCCAGAACCCCCGGGCAGGGGGGCAGGGAGGAGGAGTAAGAGGGAGTAGGGGGCAGGCGGGAGGACAGGAGAGGAGAGGCAGGCCCTGGCGGAGCGGCGGTGCACCTGGTAACCCGCTCTGGACTTAGTCTGTGGCGAGTAGAGTGCTTCTGGGTAACCAGGTGCAGAGACAGGAGAGAATCAGGGGTTACCTTAAGAGAGTCACAGTTACTCCCTCCTTTTACCCACGCTGCACCCGCGCTCTTCTGGGTAACCAGGTGCCCAGAACCCCCGGGCAGGGGGGCAGGGAGGAGGAGTAAGAGGGAGTAGGGGGCAGGCGGGAGGACAGGAGAGGAGAGGCAGGCCCTGGCGGAGCGGCGGTGCACCTGGTAACCCGCTCTGGACTTAGTCTGTGGCGAGTAGAGTGCTTCTGGGTAACCAGGTGCGCAGACAGGAGAGGAGAGAATCAGGGCCTACCTTAAGAGAGTCACAGTTACTCCCGCCGTTTACCCGCGGGTAACCAGGTGCACAGAACCCCCGGGCAGGGGGGGGGAGGAGTAAGAGGGAGTAGGGGGCAGGCGGGAGGACAGGAGAGGAGAGGCAGGCCCTGGCGGAGCGGCGGTGCACCTGGTAACCCGCTCTGGACTTAGTCTGTGGCGAGTAGAGTGCTTCTGGGTAACCAGGTGCGCAGACAGGAGAGGAGAGAATCAGGGCCTACCTTAAGAGAGTCACAGTTACTCCCGCCGTTTACCCGCGGGTAACCAGGTGCACAGAACCCCCGGGCAGGGGGGGGGAGGAGTAAGAGGGAGTAGAGCGTAGGCGGGAGGACAGGAGAGGAGAGGCAGGCCCTGGCGGAGCAGCGGTGCGCCTGGTAAGCCGCTCTGGACTTAGTCTGTGGCGAGTAGAGTGCTTTTGGGTAACCAGGTGCACGCAGTGGGTTGGGGTAACCAGGTGCACGTTGTTCCAAAAACTGCGGCTAATAGGGCTTAGTCCGCGGGGGGGTTGCTTAAGTGTGGGTGCACGTGTCCGACCGGTGGTTCAGGTTGGCTGGGGCCCTGGCGGAGGAGCGGTGCGCCTGGTAACCCCCTCTGGACTTAGTCTGTGGCGAGTAGACCAGGTGCTTCTGGGTAACCAGGTGCACGCAGTGGGTTGGGGTAACCAGGTGCACGTTGTTCCAAAAACTGCGGCTAATAGGGCTTAGTCCGCGGGGGGGTTGCTTAAGTGTGGGTGCACGTGCTCGACCGGAGGTTCAGGTTGGCTGGGGCTCTGCCCGAGTCAGTGTTGCACCCCGGGGAGGGAGCCCCAAAAGGTGGGTGGTGGTGGGGAGGCAGGGAGGGAGGGAGGGAGGGAGGCAGGCAGGCAGGCAGGCAGGCAGGCAGGCAGGCAGGCAGGCAGGCAGGCAGGGAGGGGGGGACTCCTAAGGGAGGGACCCCGAGGGGTGGCTGGGGGTGGGGAGTGACAGGGAGATGGCTGTGACAAGGGAGGTCAGAGTGGTGCTTCTGCTTCAGCACCACTCTGACCTCCCTTTTTTTTTGGCCTCCGTCCCCAGTGGATGTGCAGCAGAGGGGACCTCAAGTGGAGAGAGTGGAGGGGGCCATGGAGTGATAGAGAAGGGGAAACATGAAGGGGCCAAGAGGTCAAACATGATGGAGAGAGACTAGGGGGGGGGGGGGTGTAGAGTGACCCACAGAGCGGCCTAGTGCATGTGTGTGTACACACCCAGGGACATGAGAGACTGTCATAGGCAGGCACTTGACTGTCTGTCTGTGTGTAGGCCTTAAGCCTATGCGCCTCTGGAGGTGAAAACACATGGAGGCAGACAACACACACACCCAGGGACATGAGAGACTGTCATAGGCAGGCACTTGACTGTCTGTCTGTGTGTAGGCCTTAAGCCTATGCGCCTCTGGAGGTGAAAACACATGGAGGCAGACAACACACACACCCAGGGACATGAGAGACTGTCATAGGCAGGCACTTGACTGTCTGTCTGTGTGTAGGCCTTAAGCCTATGCGCCTCTGGAGGTGAAAACACATGGAGGCAGACAACACACACACCCAGGGACATGAGAGACTGTCATAGGCAGGCACTTGACTGTCTGTCTGTGTGTAGGCCTTAAGCCTATGCGCCTCTGGAGGTGAAAACACATGGAGGCAGACAACACACACACCCAGGGACATGAGAGACTGTCATAGGCAGGCACTTGACTGTCTGTCTGTGTGTAGGCCTTAAGCCTATGCGCCTCTGGAGGTGAAAACACATGGAGGCAGACAACACACACACCCAGGGACATGAGAGACTGTCATAGGCAGGCACTTGACTGTCTGTCTGTGTGTAGGCCTTAAGCCTATGCGCCTCTGGAGGTGAAAACACATGGAGGCAGACAACACACACACCCAGGGACATGAGAGACTGTCATAGGCAGGCACTTGACTGTCTGTCTGTGTGTAGGCCTTAAGCCTATGCGCCTCTGGAGGTGAAAACACATGGAGGCAGACAACACACACACCCAGGGACATGAGAGACTGTCATAGGCAGGCACTTGACTGTCTGTCTGTGTGTAGGCCTTAAGCCTATGCGCCTCTGGAGGTGAAAACACATGGAGGCAGACAACACACACACCCAGGGACATGAGAGACTGTCATAGGCAGGCACTTGACTGTCTGTCTGTGTGTAGGCCTTAAGCCTATGCGCCTCTGGAGGTGAAAACACATGGAGGCAGACAACACACACACCCAGGGACATGAGAGACTGTCATAGGCAGGCACTTGACTGTCTGTCTGTGTGTAGGCCTTAAGCCTATGCGCCTCTGGAGGTGAAAACACATGGAGGCAGACAACACACACACCCAGGGACATGAGAGACTGTCATAGGCAGGCACTTGACTGTCTGTCTGTGTGTAGGCCTTAAGCCTATGCGCCTCTGGAGGTGAAAACACATGGAGGCAGACAACACACACACCCAGGGACATGAGAGACTGTCATAGGCAGGCACTTGACTGTCTGTCTGTGTGTAGGCCTTAAGCCTATGCGCCTCTGGAGGTGAAAACACATGGAGGCAGACAACACACACACCCAGGGACATGAGAGACTGTCATAGGCAGGCACTTGACTGTCTGTCTGTGTGTAGGCCTTAAGCCTATGCGCCTCTGGAGGTGAAAACACATGGAGGCAGACAACACACACACCCAGGGACATGAGAGACTGTCATAGGCAGGCACTTGACTGTCTGTCTGTGTGTAGGCCTTAAGCCTATGCGCCTCTGGAGGTGAAAACACATGGAGGCAGACAACACACACACCCAGGGACATGAGAGACTGTCATAGGCAGGCACTTGACTGTCTGTCTGTGTGTAGGCCTTAAGCCTATGCGCCTCTGGAGGTGAAAACACATGGAGGCAGACAACACACACACCCAGGGACATGAGAGACTGTCATAGGCAGGCACTTGACTGTCTGTCTGTGTGTAGGCCTTAAGCCTATGCGCCTCTGGAGGTGAAAACACATGGAGGCAGACAACACACACACCCAGGGACATGAGAGACTGTCATAGGCAGGCACTTGACTGTCTGTCTGTGTGTAGGCCTTAAGCCTATGCGCCTCTGGAGGTGAAAACACATGGAGGCAGACAACACACACACCCAGGGACATGAGAGACTGTCATAGGCAGGCACAGACACAGACACAGACACAGGCACAGGCACAGGCACACACAGATACACACAGACACACAGACACACACAGACACACACAGACACACAGACACACAGACTCACACAGACAGACACACAGACAGACACAGACACACACACACACACACACACACACACACACACACACACACACACACACACACACACACAGACACAGACACAGGCACAGGCACAGGCACACACAGACACACACAGACACACACAGACACACACAGACACACACAGGAATAAAAAGCAAGTGAAAAATATCCAAGAATCCTCCTTGGGGGGGGGGAGGTCCTCACTTTGAAGCGACCAAACCCTAAGATTCCGTCTGAATAAAATCAAAAGACACATATCCCCGTGTTCCTTACAAACTTTGTGACCCAACAAATGTTGAATGGGGCCGATGGGAGTTTCCCTTCGACCGCAGCGAACGGATGAATTCGTCTTAGGAAATGGTCAGCGGAATGCCCGCTCTAATACTATGGAGTTGTATACGCGCCGACCCCGGGTTTGGTAGACGGAGGGGGGGGAGGTCCTCACTTTGAAGCGTCCAAACCCTAAGTTCCCCTCGGAATAAAATCAAAAGACACATATCCCCGTGTTCCCTACAAACTTTGTGACCCAACCCACGTTGAATGGGGC
>NC_139676.1:805473-807973 GCF_951799395.1 Argentina silus | reverse complement strand
AGGAGAGGAGAGGCAGGCCCTGGCGGAGCGGCGGTGCACCTGGTAACCCGCTCTGGACTTAGTCTGTGGCGAGTAGAGTGCTTCTGGGTAACCAGGTGCGCAGACAGGAGAGGAGAGAATCAGGGCCTACCTTAAGAGAGTCACAGTTACTCCCGCCGTTTACCCGCGGGTAACCAGGTGCACAGAACCCCCGGGCAGGGGGGGGGAGGAGTAAGAGGGAGTAGAGCGTAGGCGGGAGGACAGGAGAGGAGAGGCAGGCCCTGGCGGAGCAGCGGTGCGCCTGGTAAGCCGCTCTGGACTTAGTCTGTGGCGAGTAGAGTGCTTTTGGGTAACCAGGTGCACGCAGTGGGTTGGGGTAACCAGGTGCACGTTGTTCCAAAAACTGCGGCTAATAGGGCTTAGTCCGCGGGGGGGTTGCTTAAGTGTGGGTGCACGTGTCCGACCGGTGGTTCAGGTTGGCTGGGGCCCTGGCGGAGGAGCGGTGCGCCTGGTAACCCCCTCTGGACTTAGTCTGTGGCGAGTAGACCAGGTGCTTCTGGGTAACCAGGTGCACGCAGTGGGTTGGGGTAACCAGGTGCACGTTGTTCCAAAAACTGCGGCTAATAGGGCTTAGTCCGCGGGGGGGTTGCTTAAGTGTGGGTGCACGTGCTCGACCGGAGGTTCAGGTTGGCTGGGGCTCTGCCCGAGTCAGTGTTGCACCCCGGGGAGGGAGCCCCAAAAGGTGGGTGGTGGTGGGGAGGCAGGGAGGGAGGGAGGGAGGGAGGCAGGCAGGCAGGCAGGCAGGCAGGCAGGCAGGCAGGCAGGCAGGCAGGCAGGGAGGGGGGGACTCCTAAGGGAGGGACCCCGAGGGGTGGCTGGGGGTGGGGAGTGACAGGGAGATGGCTGTGACAAGGGAGGTCAGAGTGGTGCTTCTGCTTCAGCACCACTCTGACCTCCCTTTTTTTTTGGCCTCCGTCCCCAGTGGATGTGCAGCAGAGGGGACCTCAAGTGGAGAGAGTGGAGGGGGCCATGGAGTGATAGAGAAGGGGAAACATGAAGGGGCCAAGAGGTCAAACATGATGGAGAGAGACTAGGGGGGGGGGGGGTGTAGAGTGACCCACAGAGCGGCCTAGTGCATGTGTGTGTACACACCCAGGGACATGAGAGACTGTCATAGGCAGGCACTTGACTGTCTGTCTGTGTGTAGGCCTTAAGCCTATGCGCCTCTGGAGGTGAAAACACATGGAGGCAGACAACACACACACCCAGGGACATGAGAGACTGTCATAGGCAGGCACTTGACTGTCTGTCTGTGTGTAGGCCTTAAGCCTATGCGCCTCTGGAGGTGAAAACACATGGAGGCAGACAACACACACACCCAGGGACATGAGAGACTGTCATAGGCAGGCACTTGACTGTCTGTCTGTGTGTAGGCCTTAAGCCTATGCGCCTCTGGAGGTGAAAACACATGGAGGCAGACAACACACACACCCAGGGACATGAGAGACTGTCATAGGCAGGCACTTGACTGTCTGTCTGTGTGTAGGCCTTAAGCCTATGCGCCTCTGGAGGTGAAAACACATGGAGGCAGACAACACACACACCCAGGGACATGAGAGACTGTCATAGGCAGGCACTTGACTGTCTGTCTGTGTGTAGGCCTTAAGCCTATGCGCCTCTGGAGGTGAAAACACATGGAGGCAGACAACACACACACCCAGGGACATGAGAGACTGTCATAGGCAGGCACTTGACTGTCTGTCTGTGTGTAGGCCTTAAGCCTATGCGCCTCTGGAGGTGAAAACACATGGAGGCAGACAACACACACACCCAGGGACATGAGAGACTGTCATAGGCAGGCACTTGACTGTCTGTCTGTGTGTAGGCCTTAAGCCTATGCGCCTCTGGAGGTGAAAACACATGGAGGCAGACAACACACACACCCAGGGACATGAGAGACTGTCATAGGCAGGCACTTGACTGTCTGTCTGTGTGTAGGCCTTAAGCCTATGCGCCTCTGGAGGTGAAAACACATGGAGGCAGACAACACACACACCCAGGGACATGAGAGACTGTCATAGGCAGGCACTTGACTGTCTGTCTGTGTGTAGGCCTTAAGCCTATGCGCCTCTGGAGGTGAAAACACATGGAGGCAGACAACACACACACCCAGGGACATGAGAGACTGTCATAGGCAGGCACTTGACTGTCTGTCTGTGTGTAGGCCTTAAGCCTATGCGCCTCTGGAGGTGAAAACACATGGAGGCAGACAACACACACACCCAGGGACATGAGAGACTGTCATAGGCAGGCACTTGACTGTCTGTCTGTGTGTAGGCCTTAAGCCTATGCGCCTCTGGAGGTGAAAACACATGGAGGCAGACAACACACACACCCAGGGACATGAGAGACTGTCATAGGCAGGCACTTGACTGTCTGTCTGTGTGTAGGCCTTAAGCCTATGCGCCTCTGGAGGTGAAAACACATGGAGGCAGACAACACACACACCCAGGGACATGAG
>NC_139676.1:752973-755473 GCF_951799395.1 Argentina silus | reverse complement strand
GTAGAGTGCTTCTGGGTAACCAGGTGCGCAGACAGGAGAGGAGAGAATCAGGGCCTACCTTAAGAGAGTCACAGTTACTCCCGCCGTTTACCCGCGGGTAACCAGGTGCACAGAACCCCCGGGCAGGGGGGGGGAGGAGTAAGAGGGAGTAGGGGGCAGGCGGGAGGACAGGAGAGGAGAGGCAGGCCCTGGCGGAGCGGCGGTGCACCTGGTAACCCGCTCTGGACTTAGTCTGTGGCGAGTAGAGTGCTTCTGGGTAACCAGGTGCGCAGACAGGAGAGGAGAGAATCAGGGCCTACCTTAAGAGAGTCACAGTTACTCCCGCCGTTTACCCGCGGGTAACCAGGTGCACAGAACCCCCGGGCAGGGGGGGGGAGGAGTAAGAGGGAGTAGAGCGTAGGCGGGAGGACAGGAGAGGAGAGGCAGGCCCTGGCGGAGCAGCGGTGCGCCTGGTAAGCCGCTCTGGACTTAGTCTGTGGCGAGTAGAGTGCTTTTGGGTAACCAGGTGCACGCAGTGGGTTGGGGTAACCAGGTGCACGTTGTTCCAAAAACTGCGGCTAATAGGGCTTAGTCCGCGGGGGGGTTGCTTAAGTGTGGGTGCACGTGTCCGACCGGTGGTTCAGGTTGGCTGGGGCCCTGGCGGAGGAGCGGTGCGCCTGGTAACCCCCTCTGGACTTAGTCTGTGGCGAGTAGACCAGGTGCTTCTGGGTAACCAGGTGCACGCAGTGGGTTGGGGTAACCAGGTGCACGTTGTTCCAAAAACTGCGGCTAATAGGGCTTAGTCCGCGGGGGGGTTGCTTAAGTGTGGGTGCACGTGCTCGACCGGAGGTTCAGGTTGGCTGGGGCTCTGCCCGAGTCAGTGTTGCACCCCGGGGAGGGAGCCCCAAAAGGTGGGTGGTGGTGGGGAGGCAGGGAGGGAGGGAGGGAGGGAGGCAGGCAGGCAGGCAGGCAGGCAGGCAGGCAGGCAGGCAGGCAGGGAGGGGGGGACTCCTAAGGGAGGGACCCCGAGGGGTGGCTGGGGGTGGGGAGTGACAGGGAGATGGCTGTGACAAGGGAGGTCAGAGTGGTGCTTCTGCTTCAGCACCACTCTGACCTCCCTTTTTTTTTGGCCTCCGTCCCCAGTGGATGTGCAGCAGAGGGGACCTCAAGTGGAGAGAGTGGAGGGGGCCATGGAGTGATAGAGAAGGGGAAACATGAAGGGGCCAAGAGGTCAAACATGATGGAGAGAGACTAGGGGGGGGGGGGGGTGTAGAGTGACCCACAGAGCGGCCTAGTGCATGTGTGTGTACACACCCAGGGAAATGAGAGACTGTCATAGGCAGGCACTTGACTGTCTGTCTGTGTGTAGGCCTTAAGCCTATGCGCCTCTGGAGGTGAAAACACATGGAGGCAGACAACACACACACCCAGGGACATGAGAGACTGTCATAGGCAGGCACTTGACTGTCTGTCTGTGTGTAGGCCTTAAGCCTATGCGCCTCTGGAGGTGAAAACACATGGAGGCAGACAACACACACACCCAGGGACATGAGAGACTGTCATAGGCAGGCACTTGACTGTCTGTCTGTGTGTAGGCCTTAAGCCTATGCGCCTCTGGAGGTGAAAACACATGGAGGCAGACAACACACACACCCAGGGACATGAGAGACTGTCATAGGCAGGCACTTGACTGTCTGTCTGTGTGTAGGCCTTAAGCCTATGCGCCTCTGGAGGTGAAAACACATGGAGGCAGACAACACACACACCCAGGGACATGAGAGACTGTCATAGGCAGGCACTTGACTGTCTGTCTGTGTGTAGGCCTTAAGCCTATGCGCCTCTGGAGGTGAAAACACATGGAGGCAGACAACACACACACCCAGGGACATGAGAGACTGTCATAGGCAGGCACTTGACTGTCTGTCTGTGTGTAGGCCTTAAGCCTATGCGCCTCTGGAGGTGAAAACACATGGAGGCAGACAACACACACACCCAGGGACATGAGAGACTGTCATAGGCAGGCACTTGACTGTCTGTCTGTGTGTAGGCCTTAAGCCTATGCGCCTCTGGAGGTGAAAACACATGGAGGCAGACAACACACACACCCAGGGACATGAGAGACTGTCATAGGCAGGCACTTGACTGTCTGTCTGTGTGTAGGCCTTAAGCCTATGCGCCTCTGGAGGTGAAAACACATGGAGGCAGACAACACACACACCCAGGGACATGAGAGACTGTCATAGGCAGGCACTTGACTGTCTGTCTGTGTGTAGGCCTTAAGCCTATGCGCCTCTGGAGGTGAAAACACATGGAGGCAGACAACACACACACCCAGGGACATGAGAGACTGTCATAGGCAGGCACTTGACTGTCTGTCTGTGTGTAGGCCTTAAGCCTATGCGCCTCTGGAGGTGAAAACACATGGAGGCAGACAACACACACACCCAGGGACATGAGAGACTGTCATAGGCAGGCACTTGACTGTCTGTCTGTGTGTAGGCCTTAAGCCTATGCGCCTCTG
>NC_139676.1:743197-750697 GCF_951799395.1 Argentina silus | reverse complement strand
CACACACACACACACACACACACACACACACACACGCACACACACACGGTCAGTTTGCTCAAATATTATCCTAAGTTTCATGTAGCCTCCTTCTGTAAGGAGGTCACTTAAAAACCTTGAGCAATGATGTCGTATTTATTGGACAAACAACACAATAGTAAACAGTAAAAGTCTTTGATGATGGAGTGTCACAATGACTCAGCAGGATCCTCAGAGGACCATATAAGGAGCTGGAGTAGAGTGTACACAGACATGTTCAGACATGAGAATACTGGGACCAGGGGAGGCTGGTGGAAGTGGAAATCGGAGGACGGGCTCATTGAGGACGGGCTCATTGTAATAGCCCTGTGACGGGTTGGGGTCGCGCTCCCCAGTACAGTCCCTAGGTGTCTCCCTCCATCCCTCCGTCACCAGTACGGTCTCTAGGTGTCTCCCTCCGTCCCTCTGTCCCCCCGGACTGCTGTGACCCCTGCTGTGACCCCTGTTGTGACCCCTGCTGTGACCCCTGCGACCCAGAGCATGTGACTCACTTGAGGAGCTGTGGACTGACGAAGGCGAGGAGGTCCTGCAGCAGCTTGAAGAAGGCTGACTCTAACAGGACCCCTCTGAAGGTCTTATAGATGGAGGGGATGAGGTACGACTGGGGGTAGTCCTCCACCTCTTTCTCCTTCTTCTCCTTCTTCTTGTCCTTTGTTTCCCCCCGTTCCTCCTATTAAACGACAAAACAAAACAAAATAAAACAGTTGAGTTCTCACTCTGTTCAGCACAGACAGACACATTCAATGTGAGTCAGAGAGGCTCTTAGAAGGATTACGGTATACAGAGAGGCTCTTAGAAGGATTACGGTATACAGTATGTTATAGACTGCAGTATCGGGGAGGCTGATGGAGGTAGAAATCGGAGGACAGGCTCATTGCAATGCATTCCATCCCATGCACTACAATGAGCCCGTCCTCCGATTTCTACCTCCACCAGCCTCTCCTGGTCCCAGTATTCTCATGTCTGAACATGTCTGTGTACACTCTACTCCAGCTCCTTATATGGTCCTCTGAGGATCCTGCTGAGTCATTGTGACACTCCATCATCAAAGACTTTTACTGTTTACTATTGTGTTGTTTGTCCAATAAATACGACATCATTGCTCAAGGTCCTGGGACGGATATACAAACACAGATGAATCAAACGTGTGGTGAGAAGAGGACGTCTGAGAGAGAGTGAGTGCATGACTGTGTGTGTGTGTGTGTGTGTGTGTGTGTATGTATGTGTTTGTGTGTGTGTGCGTGTGTGTGTGTGTGTGTGTGTGTGTATACAAGCTCTTGTGACAGCCTGTCCCCATCTGTCCTCACCATCACCAGCACGTCCTGACTGATGCCCTTGCCCATGCCGTTCCTTTGCCCGTTCCTCAGCTCCTCTGCCTGGGCGCGGCCTCTGTGTGTGTCCCCTCTCTTCCCCGGCTTCTTCTGGAGCCGGCTCCTCGCCGCCTTCAGCTCCTTCTGCATGTGATGCTGGAAACTCTGGCTGATCTGAAAGGTGCTCTCTGCCGTCCCCAACTCCCACATGTCCTCCTGCACCAGGGGACGCTTGAAGCCATTTATCACCATGCTGGGGGGAGGGGGGAGGAGGGGGGGAGGGGACACAGGGTGAGGAGGGCTGAGAGGACACAGGGGAGGCGGAGGAAGGCCAGGGGGGGCAGAGGAGGTCAGGGTAGGCCGGGGGAGGCCAGGGGAGGCCGGGGGAGGCTGAGGGAGGCCAGGGGAGGCCAGGGGAGGCCGAGAGAGGCCAGGGGAGGCCAGGGGAGGTCACGACAGGCCAAGGGAGGCTTGGGGAGGCCGGAGGTAGAAATCGGAGGACAGGCTCATTATAATGCATGGAATGGAACAAGGAATGGAATCGAAACGCATGACAACGAGCCCGTCCTCCAATTTCTACCTCCGCCAGCCTCCCCTGAGTGAGAGGACAGACAGCGATTGGATGGTGGGCCGTACCTGTTGAACCAGTTGAAGGTGATTCTGCTGAGGAAGGCGGCCCCTGCCTCTGGGTTCTACAACACACAAACGACAGGATACAGGAACAATCAACGCTGACATCAAAGACATTCATAAAAGCTAAATCCAACAGAGCCCCTTCCTCTGGCCTCTAGCCCCTTTCCCTGGCCCCCTAGCCCCACCCCTAGCCCCTTCCCCTGGCCCCTAGCCCCCTGGCCCCCTAGCCCTCTGCCCCCTAGCCCCTTCCCCTGGCCCCTAGCCCCCTGGCCCCCTGGCCCCCTGGCCCCCTAGCCCTCTGGCCCCTAGCCCCCTAGCCCCCTGGCCCCTTCCCCTGGCCCCCTGGCCCCCTGGCCCCCTAGCCCCTAGCCCCCTGGCCCCCTGGCCCCCTAGCCCCCTGGCCCCTTCCCCTGGCCCCTGGCCCCCTGGCCCCCTAGCCCTCTGGCCCCTAGCCCCTTCCCCTGGCCCCTAGCCCCCTGGCCAGTTCCGTATTGTAGGTAGGTCATCAGAACCGTAGGTAGGTACCTTCTTTACCACGTCCTCGGCTTCCCGGGGGACGTCGGCGAAGGCGGACAGGATAAAAGCGATGAACTCCAGGCCAAAGGAGACGTAGAACAGGCAGAAGCGAGGGACGTCCGGGATCTCTCCCTGGAAACACAGACAGAACGAGGGAGGGAGAGAGGAAGAGACAGAAATGGGTACAGGTGTATATATACTACATATATCTACATATATATATATATATATATAGAGAGAGAGAGAGAGAGAGAGAGAGAGAGAGAGATCCAGTCATCCAGATTCCAGAACGTACCCTGAGGGCCTCTCGGAGAAGGGTCTGGAAGGGGAAGATGTCACACACCACCAGGAGCAGCCAGAAGAGGAAGAGGGACCCTGAGTCCACCGCTCCCTCCCTCCTCCCCCCCTCCTGATACAGCATCAGCAGGATCTACAGCAGAGAGGACAGCAATGCAACACACTTTACACTTCAGCATTCCACACTTATACAGACAGTTCAGACTGTTTTACAGCTTTAGCCTGTGGCAACATCTCCACAGTGTTTGGGCTCCTCTGCTTTCTTGTTATGTGCTGTTAACAGTGTTAGCATGAACCACAGTGACACTGAATAGCAGGGGAGGCTGGTGGAGGTAGACATTGGAGGACGGGCTCATTGTAATGCAGGGAACGGAATATCAAACACCATTCCTCCATTCCGTCTCATGCATTACAATGAGCCCGTCCTCCGATGTCTACCTCCACCAGCCTCCCCTGGACAATAGGACCGTCCCAGACGGGCTGTCTTTACCCATGAGGCAGCGAACAGGGAGGGGTTGGCGTACAACACCACTGGGTTCTTCTCCGTCAGCTCAGCTCCCCCCGGACCGTAATCCTCTCCCAGCGTCAAAGCCAAGCCGGCTACGGCCGTCAGGAACAACAGACCGGCCAGGACCTACAGACAGACAGACAGACAGACAGACAGACAGAGGGACAGACGGACAGAGAGATGGACAGACAGACAGATAGAGGGACAGACGGACAGAGAGGCGGACAGGCAGACAGAGAGGCAGACAGACAAACAGACAGACAGACAGACAGACAGACAGACAGACAGACAGAGAGGCAGACAAGCAGACAGACAGACAGACAGGCAGACAGACAGACAGACAGACAGAGAGGCAGACAGGCAGACAGACAGACAGAGAGACAGAGAGACAGACAGACAGAGAGGCAGACAAGCAGACAGACAGACAGACAGGCAGACCGTCAGACAGACAGAGAGGTAGACAGGCAGACAGACAGAGTTACATTGTGTGTTGATTGGGCAACGTTAGACAGGTCCTTGTGATGCTCTGTGAGGACGTCCGTACCTGCTTGCAGATGTACAGCTTGGAGAGGTGCTTGGTCCCGATCCCCCTTCTGAAGAGGGCAGCCAGGTGCCAGGGGGCACAGAGCCACAGGAAGCCCAGGGGCACCCACACCAGAACCGTCTGCTCCACACACAGGGGTAGGTCTGGGTCCTCTCGGTCCAGGAACGAGGCATTCTGAGGCACGCACGCACGCACGCACGCACGCACGCACCCACGCACACACACACACACACACACACACACACACACACACACAGGAGTCAGCCACATAGACACAAACACCTACCAGTGGGATCTAGCTCACTGATTAGAAATTTAATCAGAAGTGACTCACAGGTGATTAAAGCAGATGCCTAAACAGCATCTGACGTAAAAAGCAGTGTGTGTGTGTGTGTGTGTGTGTGTGTGTGTGTGTGTGTGTAAATCCCACTTGGCAAAAGCTTGGCTTTTAATAAGGGTGCATTTTACTTTATTTCTTCATCTTTTTTTATAGCTATTTGTATTTATTTTTTGACAGATTGTGGTGGTTTCTGCCCTGTGCTGAAAAATATAAAATATTCCCAAAACTAAACCACAAACCTTGTCAAGGGAACGTGATACACAGATCTGTTTGCGGTGTATGAATATCATAATAGGTGGTTCAGTCACGAGATCGTTAGGGTTAGGGTTAGGGTTATGACACACAGATCTGTTTGCGGTGTATGAATATCATAATAGGTGGTTCAGTCACGAGATCGTCGTCATTAAATGAATTGAATGCCTCTCGGCCAATCACAATGCTTGTTTTCATCAACCTGTTGTATAACCTCTATTTCCTGTGTAACCGTTGTATCAAAGCAGTCATGCCCTCTAGGCTGTTATTTATTGTCAATATTGTGACTTGGTATGGCTTTACCTAACAACTCCCCTTACCTGTGACGATACTGACGATAAATCACAGGCGTTATTATTATATTAATTGGGTATTAGCAGGTTAGCAATTTGTGATGGAAATTGCAGAACTGAGCTTGTTGGTCAGTAGAAATGTAACCATGTGATCGTTTAGATGAGGACGGTCCTTAGCCTTGGTATGAAGAACATGTCGACCATTTATGGTCACGAATTATGAGGTTGTTGTGCTTTAAAGAACCAGACCTATGAGAAAAGTGCTGTGCCCCGTGACTAGTGTGTGGAGACTGCTGTGTCCTATGACTAGTGTGTGGAGACTGCTGTGTCCTATGACTAGTGTGTGGAGACTGCTGTGTCCTATGACTAGTGTGTGGAGACTGCTGCGTCCTATGACTAGTGTGTGGAGACTGCTGTGTCCTATGACTAGTGTGTGGAGACTGCTGTGTCCTATGACTAGTGTGTGGAGACTGCTGTGTCCTATGACTAGTGTGTGGAGACTGCTGTGTCCTATTACTGATTCTCCTGCTGAGGAACTGAAACTGAAACGAGGCCGGATTGGAACTCCCCTGGCTGTCTCTCATAAGGCAGTCAGACGTTTTCTCTGTGCACAATAAAGAAGAAGAATGCTTGTCTACACTCTTGACTCGAGTGGAATCTTTGTTCAGTGTTAGAATTTACACAGCGATACTTATTCCATACATCACTTTTATACAGCAGTTACACAAGAAACAGAGATTGTGCATGCAGTGGGGTAATGCAGGTATAAGCAGGTTAGCAATTAATTGAGCACATCTTCAGAGGAGTGACATAAAGAGAATTTATGGAGCTGGGGTTGATAAGATAAAATAAGACTGAACCACAGGCCGACCAATGAACAAGGAGTCTTGGGTAGCATTGTACCATACAACCCTAATCCTAACCCTAACCTTGGGTAGCATTGTACCATACAACCCTAATCCTAACCCTAACCTTGGGTAGCATTGTACCATACAACCCTAATCCTAACCCTAACCTTGGGTAGCATTGTACCATACAACCCTAATCCTAACCCTAACCCTAATCCTAACCCTAACCTTGGGGAGCATTGTACCATACAGTACAGAAGTTGCCAGGTATTTACTTCAACATAACATTGTAAAAAGAATTGTAGAATAAAAATGTAAAAAAGGTACCTACAATAATAACCTATGAATTATTTGTTTGTTTCCTTGGGACTCAGTAAACAAGTACCACTCGACAGGACAACCGTATCTGAAACACTTGCCACCATTTCCTCCTTGTTACCCCACAATATTCTAGCAAATATCTATTTAATATATACAAATTAGAATGATTTATATATAAATGCTTTTTAAACTAATCTTTTCAGTGATGACTGTCTTTTTCGTGACGTTAATCTTTCTTCAATCACCATCGACACGTGACAAAAGTGCTGAGTCAAGCCGGTCGTTACGTAACGTAAATCAGTGCTGCCTCCACCCTAACCCTCACCCTGCCTCTAACCTAACCCTCACCCTGCCTCCACCCTAACCCTCACCCTGCCTCCACCCTAACCCTCACCCTGCCTCCACCCTAAGCCTCACCCTGCCTCCACCCTAAGCCTCACCCTGCCTCTAACCTAACCCTCACCCTGCCTCCACCCTAACCCTCACCCTGCCTCCACCCTAACCCTCACCCTGCCTCCACCCTAACCCTCACCCTGCCTCCTCACCCTGCCTCCACCCTAACCCTCACCCTGCCTCCTCACCCTGCCTCCACCCTAACCCTCACCCTGCCTCCACCCTAACCCTAACCCTCACCCTGCCTCCACCCTAACCCTCACCCTGCCTCCACCCTCACCCTCACCCTGCCTCCACCCTAACCCTCACCCTGCCTCCACCCTAACCCTCACCCTGCCTCCACCCTAACCCTAACCCTCACCCTGCCTCCACCCTAACCCTCACCCTGCCTCTAACCTAACCCTCACCCTGCCTCCACCCTAACCCTCACCCTGCCTCCACCCTAAGCCTCACCCTGCCTCTAACCTAACCCTCACCCTGCCTCCACCCTAACCCTCACCCTGCCTCCACCCTAACCCTCACCCTGCCTCCTCACCCTGCCTCCACCCTAACCCTCACCCTGCCTCCTCACCCTGCCTCCACCCTAACCCTCACCCTGCCTCCACCCTAACCCTCACCCTGCCTCCACCCTAACCCTAACCCTCACCCTGCCTCCACCCTAACCCTCACCCTGCCTCTAACCTAACCCTCACCCTGCCTCCACCCTAACCCTCACCCTGCCTCCACCCTAACCCTCACCCTGCCTCCACCCTAACCCTCACCCTGCCTCCAACCTAACCCTCACCCTAACAACGATGACATAAGACAACATCTCATAATGTCAAATAACAAATAAGTACTATCTGCGCTATCTGTACAGTGACAACTTAAAAAGACACTTTACAGTACATCATGTCATATTTATTTAATCCTTTACTTCTAAAACTGATAATATCATTTTGGTAAACAACACATATGCAAGGTCTGCCATTTAGCTGACGCTCTTATCCAAAGTGACCTACATTGCAGTGAGTTCATACATTTCAGTATACATGGTCCCAGCGGGAATCAAACCCACAACCTAAGCGTTGTCAGCGCCATGCTCGACCAACTGAGCCACAGAGGACCATGGTATGTAGCCTACGCATTTTTTTACTTATTTCTTTTACTTTTTTACTTTTACCTCAAA
Source organism: Argentina silus (assembly GCF_951799395.1). Taxonomy (NCBI): domain Eukaryota; kingdom Metazoa; phylum Chordata; class Actinopteri; order Argentiniformes; family Argentinidae; genus Argentina; species Argentina silus. Next base: position 743,235 of record NC_139676.1, on the reverse strand, counting down.
ATACAAGTGTACCCAAACCTGGAAGAAGATGGGAATTC